>NW_021703773.1:25520836-25603160 GCF_005190385.1 Monodon monoceros | reverse complement strand
TTTTTTTTTCTAATCTGTTTCTCATGTGAACAAGGAAAACACGGGGTATATTACAAAGAATCAGGAAAAGGATTTATCAAAATATTAATTGACAGTAGTGAGTGCTTTATAAAAAATAATGAAAATATATACATTTATTTAAACTTTTGAGTTAGTTATTAGTTACTAGAATTATAAAATAAAATATAGGGTATGTTTCATCCTTTAATGGACTTGTATTTCTTGATATTGTTTTTAAGTAGGAAATTAACCTACTTCCTCAAAAACACCGAAATCTAAAAATTTACTGATCTTTAGTACAATATACAATTTAAAAAAACTTAAAACAATTCAGCAATTGAAGGAGTTGCTGTGCTTTTTGGATGGGATCCATTAATGTTCACGAATAATTAACAGCAGTACTTTTAAGTATTTGCCATATCATTAGACAGTTTCTTATTAATAAGAACTCATTGAAGTGCATGTCACCATGACAACGCCCATTCTGTAACGAGTAAAAAATCACACGTTTCATCTAAATATAAGACTGTAAGGAATGGGAGAGAATATTTGCAAATGATGAGACCAACATGGGGTTAATATCTAAAATATATAAACAGCTCATACAGCTCAATACCAAGAAAGCAAACAATGCAAGAAGAAATGGACAGAAGACCTGAAGAGACATTTTTCCAAAAAGAAAGACATACAGATGTCTAACAGGCACATGAGAAGATTTTCAGCATTGTTAATTGTTAGAGAAATGCAAATCCAAACAACAATGAGGTATAATGTCACTCTGGTCAGAATGGCCATCATGAAAAAGTCTACAAATAACAAATGTTGGCGAGGGTGTAGAGAAAAGGGAACCCTCCTACACTGTTGGTGGGAATGTAAATTGGTGCAGCCACTATGGAGAACAGTATGGAGGGTCCTCAAAAAGCTAAAACTAGAGTTGCCATATAAGCCAGCAATGGACTACTACTCAACCATAAAAAAGAATTAAATTCTGCCATTTGCAGAAACATGAGCGGACCTAGAAAAATTATGCTTAGTGAAATAAGTCAGACAGTGAAAGACAGATATTGTATAATATCACTTGTATGTGGAATCTAAAAATAATGCAAGTGAATGTATATGCAAAACAAAAACAGACTCACAGACAAAATTATAGAAAACAAACTTATAGTTACCAAAGGGGAGAAGGAAGGGGGGGAGGGACAAATTAGGGGTATGGGATTAACAGATACAAACTACTATGTATAAAATAGATAACAACAAGGATATTTTCTACAGCACAGGAAATTACAGCCATTATCTTGTAATAACTTATAATGGAGTATAATCTTTAAAAATACTAAATCACTATGCTGTACAACTGTGACTAATATAATATTGTAAATCAACCATACTTCTATGAAAAAAAAAAGACTGTACATCTGTCATCACCTTGTATTCCCCAGGGCATCCTAGGGTAAGAGAATCTGCGGATGAGTGAGTAAATGCAGTAGAACTTGTGTCCCTCAGGATAGGGGGACAGGGCTGCCTCTTTGGCCTGGTTCTTTGGGAACCAGCAGAGCCTTCTAAATGGGCGCTAGAGCTCTCACGCTTTAAAAGTTCTCCAGTGGAGCCTGTGAAAAAAAAATCATCAGAAAACAAGGAAGGACACAGCAATGAAACAGCATCCAGCAAGTACAAGGCCCCATATGGTGAGGGAAGCAGGGAGCGGACCCAACTCTTGGGCTTGACCAGAAGGAGCCACGGGGCAGTCCTGCCGAGTGACCCCAGGGGCCCGACCGCTTTGGCACAGGCGTTCTGGGAGGCGTCCATAAGCGGAACCGACAGGAACCAGGGCAGAGCACACCGCGTAATGAAGTCATCTCATTGGGAAATGTGACAACTTGTAAGCAAAAAGCGTGCCATGAGTTATCACCAAACATCCTGAACTGACAACTGAGTAAATGCAAGTAAAAGCTTCGATGCAGTGCATTTGGAGAAATGAAGAAAAACTGGCCATCAGAGGTCTCAATTTGCAACCCAGAGCAGAAAATCGTGGGAGTGGTATTTAACCAAACAGTACACTAAACGAACAGACACTTATAACAAAAAGTGATTAAAAAGGCTGACCAGGCAACAGGCATGTATTTTTTTCTCCATCATTTTTTAAAATATAATTTTAGTTATTTTATTTTTTATTTTTGGCTGTGTTGGGTCTTCGTTGCTGTGCGCGGGCTTTCTCTAGTTGTGGCGAGCTGGGGCTACTCTTCATTGCAGTGCGCAGGCTTCTCACTGCGGTGGCTTCTCGTTGAAGAGCATGGGTTCTAGGCGCACGGGCTTCAATAGTTCTGGCTCGTGGGCTCAGTAGTTGTAGCTCGCAGGCTCTAGAGCACAGGCTCAGTAGTTGTGGCACACGGGCTTCAGTAGTTGTGGTTCGTGGGCTCTAGAGCGCAGGCTCAGTAGTTGTGGCACATGGGCTTAGTTGCTCTGCAGCATGTGGGATCTTCCCGGACCAGGGCTCAAACGCGTGTCCCCTGCATTGGCAGGCAGATTCTTAACCTCTGTGCCACCAGGGAAGCCCTTTCTCCATCATTTTATAGGAGAAAGATATATACGCTAGACCAGTGCTTGTATTTATTAGACACTCGATACATTCTGTTGGATGACAGAGTAAACGACATCCGATGGAAGGACTGTTCTCATGCCCACAGTTTTATTTATTCGTCCCTTATTTGCTTAAAATAAACGATCTAAGGCAGCGTTAAAGAATTATCAGAATGTCCCCTACTCCTTGAAATATCCAAATTGGTTTTCAGTAAAGTGTTTAGAGAGTGTTGGTCCCAGCACAGTACACAACTATTGCCGTGAGTCTCTAACCAGAGCAAAAATAGAGGACCTGGAGGGGTTTCCACAATTGAGATATACGATATAATATATTCATGATATGTATGATAATTAATATATTATACATGGCATATGATACATATGTATGATAATATATATTACAGATGGTATATGATACATATGATAATATATGATGGATGATATATGATATATATGGTAATATAGCATGTCCGATACACGTGATAGTGTAATGTTTATATATTTATGTTGCACTTTAACCAAAGTATGTAAATAAAATATTCTAATAGCTGGTTATAATAATTAGTCCAGCAGTTGCCAGAGAGATCTCTGCTTGGCTGATGTTGACACATAGGTCATTAAAAATATAATGAGAGATATTGAATAAATACAGTTAAACAGGCCTCTTCTCCATCCTGCAGGACGTCACAAAGTTTGTGCCTTTCCCTCTTCCACTGTTTGTTATCCATTCCTAAGAGGATGTAGGATGTAGTTTTCAGAGCTCATTGCATCTTTACTCTTTATTGGCTCACCTGCCACAATCTCCCAGGAGCATCTTCTTCCTAACACTAACACTGTGTGGATTTACTCATTGGCCATAAGTAGACACTCAGGAAGGGAAAATGCTTAAAAAGGAACATAATCCACATTGATCACAACCCCCAAAAAGGTAAAATGCAGGCTTCCATTTATACTTTCCAGAGATTTTTTATGTGTTTGCTTAACCCTGGGGCAAAGATTGTCAACCCAAATAGAAAGAACTGAAACATATTTATTTTATCCATTCAAGTTATCTTTGAGCCTATATTGATATTAATAACCCCATTCATGAATAGCACATTCATGACAAATAGCATTTTCTTAACTTTAGGCCAAAAACATGAAGAAAAACATCTCAGTATAACATCTATATTGATCCCTTGAAGATCTGTAAAATGCAATTCAGAGCCTTTTGACGTTACAGGGGGCTTTGCTGATGGAGGGAAGGACGTTGACAAGCACAAACAGAAAGCAATTCAGATGATGGAATTGCACACAGCAGAAGGAGTTGTAGATACGTGATTTAGAGACATTTGGAAGGTCTGCTGAAATATGACATTTACAGTGTTAATGCTACCAGGACATAAGTGGCACTACCCACACAGCTACAGGACGGTGAGAAAGAAAGAAGAGAGCTTTGTATTTATATCTGGGAAAAAAGAGGCTTTTAGCAAATGCCTCCTTTAGTGGCCCCCACAGCTGGACAGATCTCTGCAGTGTGTTTTTGTGAAAGTTATTTAACTGCTCTTGAGCTTCAGATTCTCAAAATGTAGAATGGGGCCACAGATCCTCCTCACGTTGCAGAGGTGGGGTGAAGATTTGAATGAAAAACATGCAGTGTACCCAGCTCAGCGCCTGATACATAATGTGCCCTCAATTCCTTTGAGCAGTTATTAGAATTAGAATAGGACTGTGTTGAGCAATGATTACATCCCAGACACAGGGCTTGACCCTTATGGATCAGGAAATGTGCTTTCCAACTACGTGTGGCTTCACTGACTTAGTGAGAGTGGTAAAAGATCAGAACTTCTTTCCACGATTATCTCACCAGCATGAGAAATCACTCTTAATTTACGTGAATTAAATCAATTTCCTTTTGAGAAGCCCAGTTCTCCCATCTCTTCCTAAAATGTGCTGTGATTTCATGAATTAAGTACAAAAGTCAGGAAGTCAACCTCAACAGCAATTCTGTAGTGAATTGTCGTTTGAAAAATAAGAAATAATTTTATTGAAAGGAGTTTTTTCTATTTTTCTATGATAATTATTGACTTGAACATTAATTGACAACTTGGTCAATTAGTCAATCAATTTTTTTGAGCATATTTTATATGCTGGACACTGTTCTAGGTACTAAAAATATAAACAACCAACAACAAAAAAATAAAATTTCTGCCCTCATGGAGTTTACATTCATGTCTTCCTCAGAGAAACCACGGGAAGCCTGTTTTGACCCTGGAAACATAATGAATGGGACAAGGATTGGGACGGACTTCAAACTTGGCTCAACTGTCACATACCAGTGTGACTCTGGCTACAAGATCGCTGACCCGTCTTCCATCACGTGTGTGATCGGAGCGGATGGAAAACCCGCCTGGAACCGGGTCTTGCCCTCCTGCAATGGTACGTATGGAACTGGTGTTTCCTTCAGGGATAACTTCCCTCTGGAATTTGGACTCTCATTTTGGAGACAGTTTGCACTTCAGTCCTGTATCCCCTCCTCACTGGTGGGGAAACCCCGCAGAGCAACGTGGGATAAGAACTTGACCTTCCTTGGTCGTTTAATTTACCCAGTGGGTTAGCCATTCTCACAGATTTCTGGAAGGGGGGATATTTTTCTCTCACTTAGATCGTTTGGCATTCTAACTGCTGTTTTTGTGTATGAGAGATGCGAATTACCAGTCTCTAGGTGGCCTGTGTCTCTCTGCTTCTGTCTCTGTCTCTGTCTGTCTCCCTCTTGCTCTCTGTCTTTCTCTATTTCTCTGCCTTTCTGTGTGTGTGTATCTCCCTCTGTCTGTGTCTCTGTCTCTGCCTCTCTCTCTCTACATACATGCACATACATATACATATATTACATATATAAGGATGTGTCATTTCCCCACAAATACCAACAGTTTGTAATTCCTCATGTACATTAAATTAATAAAAGCACCTATTAGAGGGTAAGGTCAACCTTCAAGAACAGGCAGTGCCATCCTACAGTGACAGAAGTCAGGTTGCAGTTGCCCTTGGGGGGTGCTGAGAGGAGGGGTCTGAACACAGACTTCTGGGCTGTCCTCCAGGTTCTGTGTCTGATGGGTAGCTTCGTGGGACCCTCCACAGACAAAACTCCAGACTGTGTGATACACCTTAAAAAGGAGACAGTAAAATCCTGTGTTTTGTGACAGAAAAATTGATTCCAAGTTTACTTTAGGATGAACTCAAGGACCGGTTTAGTTAGATACACTGAACTGATGAAATAAAGATCTTTTCCTTAGGATGGCTCTGATGCTTGTAACTTCTGACCAAAGTGGTGTTTCAGAAAATTAGTACGTGAAAAATCCAAGCAAACAACACAGGCGAACAGACCTGATGCCCTGGGTTGCTCTGGCATGTCTGTGTTTCTGGGTTTGTATTATGACCCTGAGAGCTTTTCTGTTCAGGAACCCAGTCCTCCAGCCCTGCAGTACTCAAGGTTGGCGCAGACAGGGAACTTCACACACGTTTTCAGAGGAAATGAATAAATCAGGGAATAGCCAAAACAATTTCCAGTGAAAATTGAAGTCTTCCTAGTCTTACATATTTTATCCTCTAGCAATAAACTCAGAGAAATAATTATTGCTGCTTCTCGGATTCCAGGAGGTTCATGTGAGGGGAGAATGGTGAAGGGCCCACGTGGCTGTGTGGGGTGTCCAGATGATGACTTTAATGTCTGTGTAAACGTTACAGTAAGCTTTGAGTCAGCGGCATCACAGTGCTCCTCTCTGGGGGTTAGAAGAGCATCCTTGTACGTTCACTAGAGTCACCTCAAAATGGCATCCTTAAAAGTGCACACTGTATTAAATTCAAACATACTTTGAACTTATGGGGGATGATGATAAATTCTTTAGCCATAGGCTAAACGAGAAAAATGAGGTCACATTTAGGCAACAGATAAATAATCTAATTTTAAATTAGAGATTTTTTTTCAGTATCTGAAGACCCGTGAACTCAAGCATAGTTTCTGTTAACCAGTCATCACATTTATGTGCATAAAACATACAACACTGGTTTTTCCTTAAGTTATTTATTTCAATTTAAATAAAACTAAAAATTCCAAATCATTAAACAGAAATGTCCTCTCCCATAGTTTATTTTGGATATCTCAAGGAGAACAGCACCTTTTGTGCTGAATTAATGCCTGTGGATCACTCAGATCACCAGTTAAACTAAGCAAATGTTGTTATATTTTAAACATTTTGATAGTTCATATATTAAGGGATGTATTTTGGGCTAGTGTGTTTTAAATTCATGATATAATTTTTCTTTCTATTGCCTACATTTTTTTGTTCATTGAGGTTTCCTGTTGAATTAGAACAGAAATGGAAACAGCCTGGAGTCTCTTTCATGGGTCAGAATGGCTTTTATTTACTTATGTTGTTTTTGGTTTACATTCAAATTTGATTGTATTTTGTTGCCTTTATATATGAGACATATACTCCAATTAACCAAATGGATGAGTCAGTTTCTTGTTACCATCTGCAATGAATACTGTTGCAAATCTTTTTTCAGTTAGGAAATGATCTGTTTAATACATTAATTACCAAAGAGTAACAGCATACTTGTTTTCCTTCTCTTATCACATTAATATAAAAGAATTTCTAACATGAGAAAGACCATGCCTGTTTCTCAGGTTAACACAGTAACATGGACAGAGTAATTGTTAAGAATTAAATGAAAATTCTCTACATATTTTTCTCAATTTCACAAATGTTTGGTTGTGTTTGTAGTATGTTATGCAGTTTGCGTGCTTACCTTTAAATCTGGGGAAAAATGTATAAGCATAGCGCAATTTATCAAGGTAGCAGAGGACCTAAAATGCCATGTTTGTTTTCTTTCATTTTATCCTTTTTATTTTTTAGTGTTTTCTATTATCATAAAGTAATGATCTGTCATCCTACCCATTAACAAAATAAATTTTTGTAGTTATACTTGAACAAATATATCAGAAGATATAAGATTTCTGTTTGATAAGATTTCTGTTTGATCATTTGGGCATCAAAATATTAGCTCAGTGAAGATTTAGTTCCACTTTTCATTTATGCTTGTTGTTTAAACTTTGAAATAGATAAACTTTTTAATAGAAAAGGGATGTTTGCAAAATGATGTGCTCAAATTTTATATGTCTAAAAGAAAATAGATTTCCATTCTTCATTTGTACTTATTTTTAAAAATTTGAACTTTTGAGTGTTTAAGAAAAATTATAATTCTGAAATAACCTGGTTGAATTTATATGGCTAATTTTCTTAAAATTAAGTTATATATCTAAACTGGTGGAATGAGGCTCCCAGCATTTCACTGAAAACCTTGAGCTTTGAAATTTAACTTACAGAAATTTCTTCTATCTAAAAGTGAAAAAATTTTTTTCTATTTAAGATTGTAAAAAAAGCCATGGTGAGTGTTTTAGGTTGATAAAATTATTATGAGTTAAGACATCAGCATGAAGGCCTCTCTTAGCTTAGTTAAGGGAAATCTCTACTAGTTGATCATAAATAGATTATAACTGTCAGGTATTTAAGCTGTCTTCCTTTGACTTTTAGAGTATGACTTCAGTTTTCCAGCTGCGTAAAGCTGGACCTGGGAAGTCTCTTGCCAAATCATCAATGAGGTGCTTTGACACTAGCATCAGCATTCTGAGCAGCTTTATTAATCCTGGAGAAAGTTCCATCCATCAATTAGGACTTAACAATGTGCTACTTAACATTCAAAAGATTTGACATGTTATCCCCCATTTCTATCCTTTTTAATGCTTGAAAACTGTCACATTAAGAAGAAGTAAGCTATAGAAATATAAACTTTCTCAAATACTGAAAAATAATTCTGAATTCAGATCAGAGAAGGTGTATCTAGGATAAGAAGGCATGCAGTCAGGCCACAAAGGGCACAGCTGAGGTGCAGTTGGCGTCACTTCAGTGGATAAATAGTGTCCTAAGCAGATGAGCAGACGTGGACCTCTTTTTAAGTAAAAATATGAGGAATTGAGGTATTCGCAATTTAATCCCGAAACTGGGATTTAGTTGAAAGTCTATTTTAAGATGTTTAACAATAGTATTTTGAATATCCAAGCCACAGTATTTTTCTATTTTCTCAGCAAGAGCAATGCTGAGAGTAACAAGATGATCAGAGGGAAAATGAACACACACACACACACACACACACTCCCTCTCTCTCTGAACTGTTCATATAACACCTCATCAATGTACCTGCCCTGACTTTGTAGTTTTGGGTTCCTTCAGCTTTCAACTGAACTTATAGGAAGAGACCCCACACCCACTAGTAACTATACATGTCACTCTTGAGCTGAATCTACGATGAAAACACAAAAAGAACTAAAAGTAAACATTACTTTTTTTTAGTCCCACAGTAATATAAAGACAATAGAAAACTGAAATAATCTTTGTATCTCTTAAGTTAATATGATGGTTGATATCAACCAGAAAGTTCTGGTAGGCTTTTGACGTATTGATAACTTAAGAATTTTTCTTTATCAGACCTGTTTTTATTATCATGACAACTGTTTTCTTTATTGTTTTAGCATGTCTGAGAACGTCCTTAAAAATAATATTAGGTCTTCCTCTTAAGTTGAATTACTTTTATTCTCACCTGGTCAGTCTTTGTTTTTCTTTTTATTTTACTTTTGATAGCAATGTAAGATCAGATTTTAACTGTGATATTTTGTTAAGTTTTTGAATAATCATGCTCATTTGTTCAGTGCTTTCATTTTTAGGTCACTTGTCACTTGTCACTTGCCATGTGGTTACACATAGCATGTAATTCTCCGTTGGTCTGTTTCAGCCCCCTGTGGAGGCCAGTACACTGGATCAGAAGGGGTGGTCTTGTCACCCAACTACCCTCACAATTATACAGCTGGTCAGATCTGCCTCTATTCCATAACGGTACCAAAGGAATTTGGTAAGATTTTCATCTTATTTTTAATTCACTGTCATATCTCTTTCGGTGTTAATATTTCCATAATTTTATAAACAAATATCCCAGCTCTTGGTATAATAAAATAATATAAAAGAAGATGACTTAAAGTAACAGGTTTTCCAAACATGTCTTATACAAGATCCACTACAATTCTTTTATCAGTGTGATATAAAATTCTTCAATTTCCTTCTCGGATTCTGATCCAGAATAATCAGAGAGAATAAATGTGCCTTTGTTCTTATTTTTGTTAGAAAAAAGCATTTCTCCTTTGGTTGTTTAGTGTGTAGAGGAGGATTGCAGCCTCACATGTGAGCCAGGGGAACACTGATCAGCCTGTGGGGTAGTGGCACATATATTTGGTTATTGATTATGCTGGAAATCACTGGATCAGTGAACACACCTTTGAGTGACAGGAGATGTAAAAGCAGGCAGAGTCCTATCTGACCCCTCCAAACTTGGCATCCTGGTTTCCCTCCTAAACTTTGCTTCCAACCTGAGCCAGTCTTCTGGGATGGCTTCATTTCTAGAAGATCCTTCTCTGGTGGTTTCCTGGTGGTTTACTCAACACCGGACCCCCACATCTTCCCTCTCACTCTTGACCAGGAAAATATTTTTGTGTTAGATTCTTTCCTGGAGTCAACCAGATAGTAGCTTTTATAATTTTATGGAATAGTTCCTTTTTCCCAACGGTAAAATTTAGAACCCAACATAGTCAAGGTTTTTTTCTATATACTCAAAATAGCAGCCATCCACTCATAGAAATAAAACATAAAAATTCTAAGGTTAGATTCTGTTTGAGGGAAAACATTTTAAAAATACAATTATATGACAAGAAAGTTAATTTCTGCTTAAGAAACTTGCATATGGGAGACAAATGATTTCTACGAACTTCTGTTATATTAATCACAGCCTTCTTAAAATCAAATGAAAAGCTCCCCCCAAGCACTTATTCCAGCATTTGGTATTTCAGATCACGGGCTCTTCATGATCTGTGTGACGCAACTTGCTTAGTCTCTTAAGCCAAATCGTGTAGCTTCTGCTTTCCGCCAGTTCTCAAGGATGGTTGAGTTTTCAGGCAAGGCTTTCCTTGTATCATCTTGCCATGATAAGAAGAGCATGTGCCTGGGACTTGGAGAGTGATGGGTGTGAACACGGAAACCAAGGCAGAGGCAGAGGGACCAGCTTCCCAAAAGGCAGAGAGTGGATCCACCTTATGAGCAAATGGAAAATATCAATCTCATTTAAAAACTGAAAGACTGAGCTTCAGAATATTTATTTTGTTATAAAAATATGGACAGTAAAACTTAGAATAAGTCCTAGACTTTCACTCTTTATGCTGGACCAATGCCTCTAAGGTCCCTTATTTAGCCTCAGTTAGTACATTTTTTCACCTAAATTCCCAACAACATTCCTCCAGTTACTTTCCCATGAATATTCCTTTTATTTTTATTCATGGATTCTTGACAAAATATAATTATCACAATAGAATGTAGCAGCCAGAGTTTATGATTTTAGTTCATTATAAAATTTTATTGAGTTGTCAAAACACAATTATGACTTTTCAGCAGAAAAAAGTTATACTCCTAAATATTGATAATAATTTCCCAATATGAAAGGTTTAATGGCATAAATTTATCATATTCTATCTGGGCAGAAAACTTTAGTCTGGAATAAAATAGTTATAAAGGATCCTTAGTAAAAACCTATACTACCTTATCTATTATTTTTTTCCCCTCTTCCTTACTCTTTTCTGAGAAGTGAATCGACCAGTTAACAATTAATTCAATGATTGTGATAAGTGCTAAGATGAGTAAAATACTGTTTGGGTGCCTGAGATGCCCAGCAAATATTATGGGATGGGGTGACTGTCCCTATTGTGGGAAGGGGCTTCTTACACAAGTTCCCAATGGGAAGTGTCATGGAAGACAGGTCATCAGTTATCCTGATTTCCTCCCTATTTTCACCCAAAAGCGTCACCAGAGTATCCTTTCTAAAACAAAAATCTGATCATGCAAACACCTTGATAAACGTTTTCACTCACTCCTCTTGCCCCCAGAGCAAAATCCATGCGTTTCCTGGCCTTCGGGGCTCTGAAGTCTCAGGCTGTGTGGCCTTGCTCCCCCGCCCCCTTTATCCACTGAGTGTTAGCAAAGCAGACGTTCACCTGCCAAATACTGCTCCTTTTGTTCGCTTGCTGAAGTAACCCCTTGTGTCCCATTCTTACACAAAAAGGGTTTCCTTTCCCATTCATTAAGGCTGAAGCTGGAATGCTCTCTCCCCCATGAACCACCATTGTCTCCACAGCTGGAAACCACCCCTCCCTCCCTACACCGCCCACGCCCTTCGCCTGCACTTTCTCATCCCCTGTCTTCCAGCTGCAGCAACAGCCTTCCTTGACCAGCTGTGGCCCTTGGCAGCCGTCTGCTGTTCAGGCCCTTCTTCCTTCCCGACACCCACACTCTGCCTCTGTATTTGTTGTGGCAACTACCGCAGCTTAGCATGTGATGTTCCTGGGACAAAGTTTCTATCTTGATCGGCCCTTCATTCTTAGTGTCCACTATAAAGCTTATGCTTTCTAAGCATTTCTTGAAAAGAATGTAGGAATTACGTGTGTGAGTTTCACTTTTCTCCTACAAACGAGACTCAAACAAGATGAAGACTGAATGTTGAGGTGGGGGGACAGTGAAGGGAGGGCTGTGCACGCAGGAGCCTCCCTCATGGGATCCAGAAGAAAGTTCTGTCCCTCTTTCTAGCGCCTGTGTTCAGAGCACTTCAGCCACTGGGAAATTCACCTTGCTCACATGCTTCCTTTAATTGTGCTTCTCTAGGAGATTATAAAATCTTAAAGTACTATATATACATATGCATATATTCTCTTACATATATGTGTAACATATTATACATGCATGTATATGTGCACTGTATGTAATACCTATATGTAATAGAATATATGCCACATATAATATATGATATGATATAATGTAATAAAATATAATATAAATACACACCAGCTGCTATAGATTTTCCTCCATTTTGCCAACACATAGATTAATTCTTTCATGTATAACTGATACACACACCTCCATTTCTTGTTCAGAATGATTTAGAATGATTTTAGTTTAAACCTTTCACATAGATAATTGTTGATCGTTGCTTGTAAATGGAGACTAAATCACAAGTTTTTCTAAATACTGTAAAGGCTCTGTATGTTATCCATTTGAATATAAAAATGATTAAATTTGAAGTAGTAAAATACTTGCAATATTTTACTTGGAGGAAGTGTGTTCTTGAAATTTACGTAACCTGTAAGATATATAAACTGTAGAGTAAAACAAGTCAGAAATTGCTATAATATGTTGCTGAATCGTGTATAAATTGTAGTGAGTTCATATGAATTTGGCACTGTCATAATCATAGGTGAAGAATTTTAAATTCCCCAACTAATTGCATGCTTTAAAAACCAACGGGTATCTTGATTCCATACCTACTGTTCACTGAATAAAATGTCATTAATTACTCTTAAAGAAATAGGACCACCTTATGGTTATTCTTCTACTATCCTAACATAGTATTATAAGAAAAAAACAGTCTTCATTTAATGTTCGAACTGTACATGGAACAGTAATTTTATTCCTTTTATTAAGTACCAAAAGATCAAGAAGCAAAATAAAATTGTTTAAGCAACAGAAAACTTTTAGAAAGCAGAGAAAATAAGCTAATTTTTTTTACAGGATTCTTAGGATCATGATATTGGGAGGTACCAATAAACAATATGATCACCATTTTCATTTCTTTCATTTAAAAAAGCATTTTGTGCCGACCCACCCCCTCTATTTTCAGTGGTATTTGGGCAGTTTGCCTATTTCCAGACAGCACTGAATGACTTGACAGAACTGTTTGATGGAACGCACCCTCAGGCCAGACTTCTCAGTTCACTCTCTGGGTCTCATTCAGGTAAACTTTCAATGAATTTTGTCTTTAATTCTAGTTACACAGCCAGGGTAATTAATTTTAAACTCGTCTATTTTTATTTTCATTTGTGAAGGAGAAATTTAATCATCTTTGAACTTGCTTGCTTGTTCAGTAAAATCTTATTTTCAATGTAAAATTTCAAATGTATTTTTATCCCACATATAAAATCACCTGTCTTTATCATTTTGCTTACTAAGATTGTGGAAAATATAATATCCATCTCAGTGAAAAATAAAAATATCAGAAAAAAGGGGTAATAAACTATCTTGTTACTTCACTTTTTTATCTAAGTGTCGTAATCTTCCTGAAGAGAAACACTATTGACATTTTGGTCTGACTCATTCCAAACTTTTAAATGCATACATGTGGAGATGCACCACAGTCACACGTCTATAAAGGTGCAGATGTGTATACACATACATGCATTCACGTGTGCCCCTATATATGCATGTAAACATACGTGGAACTTCATAAAACATGGGATATTTTTCACAATTTAATTTTTATCCCATACATTCATTTAAAATCACATGTAGAGGTCTTTCCTATCAACAAATATGAATATACACCAAACACCATTTGCTGAATAGTATTCAGATGGGTTAATGAAGGAGTTTATTTACCCCAACCCCTCATGGATGTCATGGCCCTCTTTCGTACCACTGCTACATTGTCATCATTTACCAACACAACATCAAGCCATACTCCTGCGTCACAGCCTGTGATCAACCAAGGCTAAGATTTGGTTATTTCCAGTTTCTCAGTATTACTAACCACAGGTCTTAAGACCTATGTCCTGTTAAGACCAATGTCCAATGATGTAATGTCCATAAATGCATCAGAAGATACACATTTAAAATACTGATACATCCTGACAAATTCACCTCTGAAAAGTTTAAGCGATTCACACGCCCCTCAGAGTACTTGAGACCATTAGTGCACATTAAGAGCTGAAAAATACATTTCACAGGTTTGTGTTTTTTTTTTTTTTCCCTGAGTTCTTTATTTTTTTTAACATCAGCTTTGGATTCTGAGACATTTTCTTAATTCTGAGTAAAATCCTAGCAAGTAACTGTCAAAGTTGATTCTGAGTCAATGATTCACCCGCTTCTATTTCCCACATTATCAGCTAATTGGCCTATATCAGTGCTTTCTTCAAAAGAAGCATAAAGGAGATCACGATGAAAACAACATTTTAATGGAATGTCAAGGCAAGAACAGAGTTTTTAAATCTTTGTAGAAACAATGTGTTTGGGTTCTACACGCCAAAGCAAAGTTTTATGGAAGTTCAAAAAGTAAAAGTGCAATTCCAAGTTAATGATTACTTTCCCAAACATTGTCCACCACAGGCCCTGCAGTGAATGGATCCTGCATGTTATCTCTGTCTGTTTTTCCCTCCAGGTGAAACGTTGCCTTTGGCCACATCCAATCAGATTCTGCTCCGATTCAGCGCGAAGAGTGGGGCGCCTGCACGGGGTTTCCACTTCGTCTATCAAGGTGAGTCTCTGCCACCTCCGCCCGGCTCCACACACTGCTCGTACCACTGCTTTCAGCACCAGAACATCTGAGTTGCACTTTTTCTTAATATTTAAGAATTTGAGGGTATCCGTGTATTTAGAATGAAATTATTTAATAAAAATATTAAAGTTTTTTCTTTTGACAGTTAAATGTGATACTTCTAAGACAAAGATGCAATAACGCTTCGATTATCTGGCATGATGACGAAACAAATATTGATTAGATTACCTTAGTATAGCGCAACACAATTTGCAAAATGATTTCAAATGTGTTATAATATTTCACCTAACCTAGTTAAAATTAAGTAAAATATTTCATAATAGATTTTAGTAACTGTCTTAATGAAATACATTTAAAACGCATGGTACAATTTCAAATCTTACTGTAAGAACTAATTGTCAAGGAAAGGTAACAAAACCAAACTGAACCCAGAATACCATCCATGTTTCTATCCCTTGAAATACCTATTTTATTTTGCTTGTATTCTATTAACTTTAGGCACTTTCACCCCTTTATAATTATTTTTGAATTTGGAGCTTATTCAAAATGCTTGGGATTGCACAAAGTTTCCGAACAATGCAGTTTTTTTTCCTGTTTCTAGTTCACCTTCAGTTTGCATATCCATTACATGAATTTGAAAATACACCCTATGGACTGTCCGTCCACTTTCAGAGGCACAGAGCCTGACTCTGGATCTGACCTGCAGTGACTGTACAGCTGAGATGGGAAAGAGGTTGTCATCTTCAGTGATAAACTAAGAATACTTACCTTTTCTAGGTCTCAGTTTTGCTGGAGGCTGGATAGATTACAGGCCACTCTTGAACATTTTCTTCAGAAGTGGAGGAGAATCACTTCCTGGCAATGGCTTCTTTCCTTTAATAAAGACTCCTCCAGAAAACATGCTTGACAACATCATGTTTTTCATAAAATTATAGAGAGTAACAATCTGTCATATCATTCATAAATGATTTTTGATAATCGCACACTGTGAAATGTATGGCCTCAAAATATTTCACGATAAAAACCCTTCAGTGTTCGGCAATAAGATGATTTAAAAGTTACGGAAAGAGTGAGAATGATGTTTGATGGGCAGGTAGGAGGAAAAATATCTCTAATCTAGTTTAAGGAGCTATTGCTTGGGTGATGATGCTATTACATTAAAATGGGTTACATTGTTCTAATTAAACCTTTGTTAAAATATAAATAATTAAACCAGTATTTTTTAAAATGAACTTTATAGGAGAGGGTCCAGTTTAGGTGACTCACCGCTCACCCACTTCTAATTTTCTTTAAATAAATTCTGTGTTACTTTGCAGAAGCAGATTCACAGACCAAAGTAAGTTGGCGTGACCTCTAAGGAAACTGGACCGATTGGTTTAAGTACATTTTTTGTCCTGGAAAAATTCAAGTTCCTGGCATTGTCTGCCTCAATCAGGGACTTCCTTTAATTTTTGATGAAGATTAGAAAATTGATCAGATTATCAAATAAAATATCTGAAGCACATGACCCTATGTCTGTCCTATTTGCACATGTTATCTTCAGAAGTCATGGTTTTTAAAATTATATTTCTTGTTTTAAAGCAACATATTATCATTAAAATGTATAACATACATAAAAGTGAAAAGAGGAAATCATTTATAGAAGGAATGTATTTTCCTTGCACTTAAGAATATGTCTCTAACATACTCAGTATTTCTCCTAACTTAAGAATATGTCTCTAACATACTCAGTATTTCTTCTAAGGTTCCAATATATCTCCTTATCTTGCTTTGTTCCTACAGTGAGTTTATGCAAAAATGGATGTCTTTTTATCAAAGCCAAATCCTTCAGATCTAAAGAACTAGAATCATGAATGCAATTTATAAATCACTCAGGAGCACCTGGGAAAGTTTTCAGAACATCTCAGAAGTTAAATTGAACATGGCCTTCTGAAAGATAGTAGTTTAGTGGAAGCCTAGAAATTATTTGAACTCTATTGTGTAAAAACATTCTGAATAGTGCTTTCACATACCACGTACGACTCCATTCCTCCATAAGTTATTAAAGCTTAAAATTGCGCAGGGACCTTCTGACTTGCATGGCTATGGGCTGTGTAACCCTTGTTCACAGACAGTTCTGTTGTAAAGAGCTGTTCAGACTTCGGTGGAGAATGAGTGCAGGTGTCAGGTACAAAAAGCCGTAGTACGCGACCCATGCAGCTTCTGACCCTCCGTGTCGACCTGGTGAACAACACGGAGAAGGTGGTGGTGAGGATGTTGCTGCCCCTCTGATCTGGTGAAGAAATGGAAGTATAGAGGCTTTTTTTTTTACCAAGTATTGTAACTTTTATGTCTCTGCTGGGTTGTATTTGCTTGTTTGCTTTCCATGCTGCTTTGGAGTAGAAGGGTACATTGAAAAGTGAGGGAGGTAAGAGGGTGCATGAGGATACATGGGCACCCAAGAAGGCTAATGGGGTGACCCTTCACACCACAGTGCGTCCTCCTGGAGCAAGAGTCCCTGTAATCATTCTAACAGTCACTTCTGGACACTGTAACATCTCCCTTGAATACTTAAGAGGAGTGCCTTTAAACATGAACGTGTTCAGAATGTTTTAGATTTCCTTTTACGCATCCAGGAGAAACCCCCCGTCCATCCCCACTCGCTAGCACCCTGGAACTCCCTGAATGTCCATGGTGGGGATTCCCATAGCTGCCCCTCCTCTTCCTAAGCTCTGGGACCAAGGGACTGGCAGAACCTGCCATCAGTAAATGTGGTTCTACAGGTTTTAATGCTCTTTGTCACTCCATAGAAAATATACTACCCCTAATGTCAAGGTCTTCTAGGTCAATGCAAACATAAAAATCAAATAGTCCTCAGAAACCCGCCGTGTTGGAGACTCACCTACTATTTCTTAACAAGTTCAGCACCGTCTCTCCACACCCCCGGTGGGGGTCCCCTTTCCACCACTGTCCAGAGGAGCTGTCTCTAGGATGGTGAATAAAGTCGAGAATGTGAGTTTGGGTTCTCAGTGGGATGATAACGGTGATTTTATTGCTGCTCATGGCTATTGTGGTCATTGCAGTCTGGCCTACCAACTAGTGGCCGTCAAGGACCACCGCCGTGACACCTTGCCAGGGCTGGAGAAAAGCCCAGCATCCTCTTGGTACACGAAACCCACTCTCATTTAAGTCCCTTTGATTCTATTCTGTGAAGTAGTTATGTTGCGCTTAGCAACTTTTTCTGGCCCAAAATACACACCTTTTAATACTAGAATCAACCTTGTTAACACTGGAATCAACACAAGAAGCAAGCTATGTGGCCACAGAGACCAACAAAGGCAGAGCAAGTACTCTTTTCTCCTTTCCTGCTTACTCTGAGGCACATCCTCATCCTCTCTGCTCTGTCTGTGCACACGACTGAATGTGTCTGTGTTAAACTTGGTGGTTGACAATGTCTCATCAATATACTACTATTTGTAATTGTCTTACATTTATGCCTGCTATTTCCACAGATAGTCTATTTTTCTTGTGTGTTTCAGTGTAGAATTCAACCCGCCTTTTAGTTCCCTCAAAATAACTCACTCACACCAAAATTAGTAAGCCATGCAGGACTTACTGACTATTTCAAGGGGAAAATGGAGCTGTGCTTTTATATCAAACCTCCCCACTGTGCACAACTTACAAATGCCAGTCGGCCACGTCTTTGTCTTTCCAGGTCACATTTCTCATCTCCCAGCCTCACCACACAGCAACCTGCCTTTAGCCTTCCAGCTGCCAGTCTCCCAGACTTAGCAGCTCTCAGGACTGTCCTCTGCCAGGGTTTTCCTAAAATAAACAGATACCAGAAACAGAGCTAGAGAGATGGAAATGCTTTTTCTAAGTTTGGGTAGGAGGAATTTACAGTAAGGTTTTCTTTGCATGAGGTCCTTCCTAGGCATGCAAATACACGTTTTCGTTGATTTTCCCCCAGGCCTCATGTTTCCTCAGATGGCGTAAATTATACAGCTTAGTTGGTTTTCCACTTCTAAGAAACTCACATTTTGTTTCAAGAGCTTATAAAATGCATACTTTTTACAAAGGAGATTGAGCATAAAGTTTTGTGCATAATTCAGTGATGTGTGCTTGAATTCACCGACTAGTAATGGCTTGTCAAATCAGATTTTTAAACTACGAGGACAGAGTGATTTTCAGAAATAGAGTATGTCCCTGTGTCACTAAATGAAATAGGAAAGACTGCTTCACTTGGACAGGTTACTCTTGTCTGCATTCAGGTTTATTTTATCATCATTGTTGTTCTCTTTCACTCCACCTACTCTAAAAGAGGTGCAGTAAACGAACTGCATGCACACATCTGTAGCTTAGAGCATTTGTGGTGATGTAAGATTCCATCACATTATGTTCCCCTTTTCCCCATATTCACAATATCGCCCGTTTTCAGTGTCATGAAAGTCCCAGAGAATACCACCTCTGAACCAACACAATCCTCGGCCTGAGAAGCCAATCACTGTGTTCATCACCCTCTGTTCCAGGCTGACCCCATTCCCTGTCCACTTGGCACTGGGCTGATTTCAGTTTTGCTTCACAGTAGTGCAAAGCATTTACTGAAAGATGGAGAATAATGGCTACCAGAATAGAATTTCTCTCTCATGTGGCCCGAAACCTCCAGGTGAGGGCAAGCCCCAGAGGACGGGCTGAAAGGGACAAGTTCATCAGCATGGATTAACTGCTGGAATTTTCCCCCAGATATTACATGCAGTTTTGATGCCTCTATTTCCTAGGTTTCCTCTGTCTCACTTTCTCAGATACTTAAAATTGGTTTCTTAGCTTTGCAAACTTCTTCCTCTAAAAACTGTCCTCCATCATTTCATTCAAATGCAGGTATTATTCACTTATTGTTATTTTCCTTGAAAATAGACAACTCTGAAGTTCATGAAGAAAGGTTTAATAGTGACATGTGTACAGATGACCCTCGGTGGTGTGTTTCTCCTCATTTGTGATACCCTGGAAAAATGCTATGTTTGAGGCCACTTAGACAAGTGTGGAAACTTGGCCACGAATACAGGGTGCTTCCCAAGTAGTTCAGGACAAATTGAACAGTTAAGATTGGAGATATTTCTCCATATTTGTAAAAAATTCTCAAGAATTGATTGTGGAATATCATTTTATGTATTTGTTTATTTATTTATTTATCACTTTCATGCTACTGTTCAACTGTAACAAAAACCCAGACATAAAAATATGGCAAATATAAGTTTTAAGCCATATTTTATTACAATAGAATATTTTATATTCTGCATTGTTTTCAGTTATAGAAAAGAACATTCTGTAGTATCATTAATTTTATTGACTATAGCTATTAGACAGTATACACAATTTTATTAACTTTTGCCTTCTGATCAAAAATATTTCAACACTGAATTGAAACGTAGTTTCATCAAAACAGTCTTCTGACTTCCATTCTCATAGAATTGCTTCCTGACCAGCAATTTACCCAAATGGTGTCTGTTATTGTTCAGGTTCAATTCAAAACAAGATGCCAGTGTATTGGGGAAAGGATCTTAAAGACAGAAGGATTATTTTTAAATAAAATGGCCCCTTTCGAATGAAGGCACACGAGGATGGAGAGGAACGGGGTCTTGGAGACAATAAACACAAACTGACTTTTAACTCAGGGACAGAAGCCAAAAATGCAGACTCCCAAGTGCATACCTTGTGGCTCTGTTTCTCAAAGAGTCTGTTTGGGGTGGCAGACCCCTTTGCCACTGAAGTATTTTTCAAACTTTATCTCGTGCCTCTTTTTATAAATAGAAAAATCTCATAGCGATAATTCGCTGCCTATCAGTGAATTCTGATCTACAACCTGAGTACACATCTCACCGGAATGAGGCTCAGCCACCAGGCCCAGCATCAAAGACCATAAGATCCACACTCCGTGGAGAACCTGGGGACAAGAAGAAAGTACGGGGTGGGGAGTAGTTACAGGATGCAGGCTTGTGCTGGGGGACCCGGGGCGAGACCGCAGGCAGCATGATTTTGCTTGGGATTCACCGCTGTCGGGTTCGCTGTGACGATGGGCATCTTTGTTTTTACGTCGGGTGTAGAAGGAACAGAGCAGGGCTGCAACTGTGATTAGTAAAGGTCACGATTCATGTCAGTCTGGAGAGGGGAATTTCTGTTCTTTTCTGTGGCTTGCCTAGTGTTCCCAGTATTGCTTGTGATCACGAACAGGCAGTGACCTCGGAGACTGTGTGTGGTCAACAGGAGGACAGCCAGCTCTCAGGCCGGGCAGCAACCAGGTGTCGGTGTCAGAGCTGCTCGTTGTCTTTCTCCCAGCCTTCAGGCCAAATGATGTCCCCACCAGCTGGAATATATTATTAAACTTTGTTCTTTGCTGTATAGACTCTTTTTTTCATTTCCAAACGGACAGTTATAATATTAGATACGTTGGGGAAGTGTCAGCACTCCCTCCAGCCCCAAACTGCTCTCCCATCCCCACCTCCCACCTCGGAGAATCGCTGGTCCAATGGGAAGACCCCTGGGAATGAGGCCATCGGCTGGGTCTTATTACCAGCTCTGCTCTCAGACCGTGGCACAAACTCCCATTCCCCTCTGTTCCCTCCCAAGTCTTTCTGTACAGAATGAATTGTTTAACTGTATGTTTTCTTATGGTATGTGGGGTTTGTTTTTATTATGGTAACATGAGATTTACCCTCTCAGGTTAAGTCCTTTAAATCATTGTTTAAAATGAACGGATTACATTGTTTAAAATTAGCGGTGCGCAATCCAGCACCATTAATTATAGGCACAGCTTTGTATGGGAGATCTTTAGGACTTGGGCGTCTTACATGACACACTTTATACCTGTTTAACAGCAGCTCCGCACTTGCCGCTCCCCTAGCTCCTGGCAGCCACTGGCTGCTCTCTGCTTCTATAAGTTTGTCTCTCTTAATTGCTTCCTATGCGTGAGACCATGCGGCATTTGTTCTTCTGTGACAGGCTTATTCCACTTGGCGTGTGGAATACAGGTCCATCCATGTTGTTGCAAATGGTAGGATTTCCTTCCTTTCTAAATGGCCGAATAATATTCCATTGTAGGTATGTACTATATTATTTATCCATTGGTGGACATGGAGGTTGTTTCCATAGCTAGGCTATTGCAAGTAATGCTGTTATGTACATGGTGGTGCAGATATCTCTCCAGGATAGTGATTTCATTTCCTTCAGATAAAGACCCAGAAGTGGGATTGCTGGATCATATGGTAGTTCTATTTTTAATTTTGCTATTAAATCACCATGGCCATTTATAAATAATCCTTTACGTAACAGCTTTTCTTACTAGAGTCTGAGGTCCTCGAGGATAAGTACAGGTTCTTAGTCATCTCATTATCCCTGGCGCAGTGATCTGGGTGCTTAATTAATTGTAAATGCATGAATATCGCTCAGTCCTCATAAAGCACTAATTCTCCATATGCCATGTTTTCCTCGTCAGAAATGGGAATACGAGGTGGTCCTCAGGGTTGACATGAAGATGCGTGTAGATGTGGAAGTGCTCCCTAAATCGTCCCCTACAGAGACTGTGAAAGGCATTATTAATTTCCACATTAACATAAATTCTTTCTAGACTTATCTTAAATTCTATTTTCAAGGAAATATCATGGCTTCACGATGCACATGCAGATGGTTGTGTTGTGTGTCTTGCCTCTAGCTGTTCCTCGGACCAGTGACACCCAGTGCAGTTCTGTTCCCGAGCCCAGATATGGGAGGAGAATTGGTTTGGAGTTTTCAGCAGGCTCCATCGTTCGCTTTGAGTGTAACCCAGGATACCTACTCCAGGGCTCCATGGCCATCCGCTGTCAGTCTGTGCCCAACGCTCTCGCTCAGTGGAATGACACAATCCCAAGCTGCGTAGGTAAGCGTGTGTCCCTAAGGTGGGATAACTTGCACGTGGTCCTCCATCTCGGGGTCACAGCAGCTCTGAAGAGCTGCTCTTCAGTCCACATGAACTGATCCATGCTCCAGACCTATTTAAAGGGCAATTTATCAGAAATAATTGAGTAGCAGCCAAACCCTAAAAATTATTGTTTCATGGAACAACTCATCAGATTAACAAGCATGAAACATGTTTTCCTTCTCGATACTGATAAGTATCTCAAGCCATGGGTATACAACATAATTTCATTTGGGGGAAAAATCACTACAATGTTGATTTGTTATATTACTTGTGTAATGCTCTTTTAATAAATTGGTGCTGATGAAAGTCTGAAAAGTAATAGGTTAACGCAGCCTGAATAACAATGCCATTGTTGGTTATAGTTTATTTGCTTCATTTTGTGTAAGAACCTCCGGTGCAATCATGATTTAGCACTTGAATTCATCTGTGCATTTTAAGCGTCTCTTCTCTCTGGATTTGCTCATAAATCCCATTAATATCATTTTGAGTTGCATGTCTGCATATAGAAAACTCTGCAGAGCTTCTTAAATTGTAGTAGATCAGTTGCTCTAAACAATTCACTTCAGAGACGACATCGTTAGACAGTGCCTGAGACTTAGCAGCATAGCGGATACTAATCTATGGTATTGATCATTTAAAAGAGAACACACTAGATGGGTGGGAGACACAAGAGGGAGGAGACATGGGGATATATGTATATGTATAGCTGACGCACTTTGGTATAAAACAGAAACTAACACACCATTGTAAAGCAACTATACTCCAGTAAAGATGTTAAAAAAAAGAAGAGAGAGAGAACAGACTAAATTTGACCTTGGCTAAAAATGCCATTTAGAGTACCATAGCCCATGTAAAATACCTCTTAATAGCTGATCACACAGTGAAAGAACACTAAGTACAACATTAACATTGTTCTTCACTGTACTTTATTTTTACTAAATATGGGTTTGTCTTTTAGTCCCCTGCAGTGGCAATTTCACTCAGCGGAGAGGTACAATTTTATCCCCTGGCTACCCTGAACCATATGGTAACAACTTAAACTGTATATGGAAGATCATAGTTACAGAGGGATCAGGAATTCAGGTAAGTTCTCAAAGCCCAGACTCTACTAATAAACAAAGCTTTTGTCCACGGGTTTTTCCTTTCTTTTTTTTCCCCCTTTTTGTATTGGTTATTCTAAATACATAAACCATAACCTGTTTCTTTTTTCTTACCATTTCTACAAAGTGTTTGTAATCATATTTCTACATTTGAAATAAAAATGATAGACTTTTAGAATAAAATCTATCAGAAGTGCTATTTGTAGAAGTTTTGGGATGTCACTTCCATGATCTCTTTTCTTTGGTTTCACTTTTCTTTTACATGTATAGTTTTAATTTCATGAAAACCCTATTGGACTAGTCTAATTTTATTAAGCAAAAAATAAATATTAAGTTACTATTATTGTTTGGTAGATTCAAGTCATCAGTTTTGCCACAGAGCAGAACTGGGACTCTCTTGAGATTTACGATGGCGGTGATGTGGCTGCACCGAGACTGGGAAGTTTTTCAGGTAAGATGGCACCCATCCCCTTGTTTCCATGAATCAGAATCGTCAAACACTGACAAACTGCAAGAGAACACTCAATGTTGACGTTTCTCCAGGAGGCTCTTCTATATACATAACAGTTTCTCTAGTGTTGGGAGTCTTAGAACAAGAGCATCGGAACGCAGGTGTGAAGGAGAAAGCTTTGTCGTCCACAAGCAGGAGGGCTGATGTGAAGGCAGCGGGTCACTTTTGTCAGACCCCCGAGCTGGGAAGAAAGAGTGGGTTATTACCCTGTGGGCCCAACAGGGTGTCTCACTGAAGTTAATTGTGTGAGGGGGGTGGGGGGAATGAACTTTAGATTGGCTGATTTTCCTTTTCTCATATGCTTGTTGGACGTGTTTGGCACAATTGGGGACCACGTAAGGAGGTGGTGGAGCAAGGGGGTAGGGGCACAGATGGAAGGTTGGGGACACACGTGAGAACTGAGAACATGAGTAAACATATGGAGGATGAAGTGAACTGGCTTTCTCAGTGACTGAGAAGGGAGTGGGAAAATGGACATGAGGAAGGCTGGCATGGAGCTGGTTGTGACGGATTTGAATTCGAGACATTGGTGTGAACTCATGGTCTTCATATGTGTAGCTGTAGACATAGAGGAAGATATAAGTGTGGATGCGGGTGTGTGTGTGTGTGTACATATTTCCTACCTCCGTCTTTTGAGAGGTGCAAAACAATAACCCCAGTAGCCATGAACCCACCTCATACCCAATTCTAGGTTTCTAGATATCACTTTCCATACCATTCTCCCTTAAAGGAACTAGTGCTTCTTGGGGAGTTGCTGACTCCAAGGTTCTGATGGGAAAAGCACACATGATGAACCATTTCATATAAAATAGAAATGTATGGATCCAAACTGATGTAAATAGATACATGTGTGAACGGAATGAGTGAAAGAGAAAGCCTTCCCTTGCAGAATCCAGACTAATAAATCTAGAAGGAGGAGGAATTAGAGAATCACCATTTGGCAACCATTAGGACAGTAAATGATTCACATTGGAACATCAGTGAATGCTAAAACTAGTGTGTGAGATTTTGGTGAGGAGCAGAGAGCCACAGTCTCAGTGCGTCTCCCCACCTAGCCCTCATTCACTGCAAAGGACGAAAGAAGTAACTCAAGAGTTGAGAAGCCTGACAGACACCACCTTCCTCAGGCAGTCATGTTAAGATCTCCAGTATCAGGACACCTGCGCACTGGTGAGCTGATAAACCTGCTCTCAAAACAAACAAACATATGAACAAAAAAGTTTGATTTGGCTTAGAATTGCAGTTGCTGTGGTGCATAAATACCCCCACCAGGGCTGATTTCAAACAACCAGCATGATGTCACTAAAAGCTGAGTTTGAGAGGAAGTGCCCTGAATTAGCCTCTGGAAGCGTCCCAAGGCAGCTACCTCACACCCCTGAGAGCCGGCAAATATGGTGACCTCTGAAGAATACAGCATCACATTTTGATACTCTTTCCAAAAATGCGTCACCATCTGAATCTAGTCAGAGAACATCAGACATTCTCTTTGGAGGTTATGTTGCTAAAGAAAAATCATTTTATTAAATGCCTTCACCTTTTTTGGAGGACTGGTTTTGAAGTTTGTCTGCACTGAGACTTACGGCAGCGAAAACATCTCATGTATTACTGCACAGCAGCCCTGCATGTTTTGTTTTGTTTTTTTTAAACTACTCACTCTCAATCTTTTGTGATGCCATTTTCTAAACTTATGCCCGAGTGTAGTCTCAGCTTAAATGAATATTGATATAATACTAAAATTGTGAGAACCCCCTATGTAAACAACAACAAATCCTTTCAGGCATGCATTTGATTAACTTGTAAAATGTTAAAGAAAAATATTTCACATGAGTAATTTTTATTAAGTTTTATCATGGTATAGTTTGTAAAAATAATTTTTTTGAATTATAATTTTCTAAAATAAAAATTGATTTTGAAAAATATTTTACACACAAAAAGTGACTGTGTATTTCAAAAGTATCAAGTTCATGAAAGGGAAAGAAAGACTAAGAAACTATTCCAGACAAAAAAAAAACTGAAGGGAAGTAATCATGGATGGAGTACTTTTGCTGGAAAACCCATTATTGGCAGATTGTCGAAATTCCAGTGATTTCTCTAGAATACGTGGTACTGTTGCATCTGTGTTAGTTTTTTTTTGTTTTGGGGTTTTTTTTTAGAACTGCTCTGTTTGAAGAAATGCACAATGAGTTTTTACAAGAAGTGAGTCGTCATGTCTACAATTTGCTCACAGAGGGTTTAGAATAAAATAATTTTACACACATATGTATTGTGGAAACATAGACATAGATATCATTATTATGTAATATATGGCCAAATAGTGGGTATATGGGTGTTTTCTGTACTATATTTGCAACTTTAAGCTAAAAATTATTTAAAATATTTTAAAAGGAGTCTTTTTTTAACTTTATATGGAAGAAATGACACATCAGCCATGAAATCTGAATATGTTTTAAAATGTTTAAAATACGTTTTACACTTTTTTGTTCCTGTGATTCTTTCAAAATATTTACAAAGGAGAATCTGAACCCATTTTAAAAGTTAGTTGTTGACTGAAAACAAACAAGAATGGGTAGTTGTTAGAGGTACATATTTCCGGAAAAATGATTGACTGACTTCTTGAATAAATTCAATTTTTTAATTTTCCTTTTCTGTCTGGATAGCCATGTGTATGTAGGGCTCACATTATAAGCCATTTAAAATCATTTTGGGAAGTAGACAGCTTATAAGTTTTAAGTGGATAAGACAGAGCAAAATTCATACCAATTTGTAGCTGACAATTGGGATTGAGGGAAAGTAAATATCCATGTGCTGCGAGTGGAGTCTGCAGAGCTGTAATGCAATTTCTCAGCTTTCTGTGTGTGCGGTTCTGTCTAGGTCACAGTGAGACAATGCGATCAAAAGTATTCTGCCTGTGGCAACAGTTTTTAAAAAATCTCTCAGTTGCTGGGCTTCCCTGGTGGCGCAGTGGTTGAGAGTCCGCCTGCCGATGCAGGGGACACGGGTTCGTGCCCCGGTCCGGGAAGATCCCACATGCCGCGGAGCAGCTGGGCCCGTGAGCCATGGCCGCTAAGCCTGCGCGTTCAGAGCCTGTGCTCCGCAACGGGAGAGGCCGCAACAGTGAAAGGCCCGCATACCGCAAAAAAAACAAAACAAAACAAAAACCTCTCAGTTGCATTTTGAACAGTGGGAATAAGCTTCTTCTGAGAGTCCCTTCTGAGCAGAGCCCTAAGCGGGAGCCCCCTGCAGGGGCGCGCAGGGCAGGACTCTGTGGCTGCAGCAGGTGCCGGCCGCCTAGCATCCTCCCAGCACCCCCAGCACGCCTCATATGCCACCTGGGGCATTGAGATCCAGCATCTTTTGTAGGAAAACAAATGACTATATATCATCACAGAAGTACAAACAGGACTGTCGTTCATGAATTTACTTGCTGCAATTAATAAGAACATTTAGAGGGGACGTGATAATCCACAAAGCACTTTCACACACACAGCACATGTATGACTCACATATAAGGGATGTACTGTTATCTTTATTTTACAGAATTAGAACATATTCAAATGCTTTCAGTGACAGAACTCATTTGTGTCAGAGTCAGGAGTGGAAGCAGTTTTTCTGATTCCACTGTAAGACAGTTAGGGAAGATAAACAAAAAGTCAAAAGTGTGTGTTGAGTACCTGTGTGTGGAAATGACTTGACTGGGGGCTGGAGGCTATTAAATACACTGATTACCTGAAGTTACAGGTAAAACCAGGCAGAAAGTAGTACAGGTGCTATAATTAAAACTTACCTGGTTAGATAACATTGTTCTTTCTGCAGACATTATCCAAATATACAGAAATAATACATGAGTGAGAGGACAGCAAACGTCATACAATTTGAAAAAAAAATGGGTTAAAACTGGAGTTTTGGGTGCATGTCTCCTTCTTGTCTTGAGGTCACCCCACTTTGCAACATTCCCCTATCTGCACTCCATTAGCTATTAATTAGTTTCAAGAATAATCTCTCTTTATATGTGTCTGCTGACCTGCAGGAATAGGCTTCTGTTTCCCCCTCCATGACTGTGCAATTTAAAAAAGTCTGTGTATGTATGTATCTATCTATCTATCTTCATGCATCAAACCAAGGTCAGATAACAAAGGGGTTAAATCTGAAGACATTTTCTTTCTTTTTTTTTTTTTTGCGGTAAGCAGGCCTCTCACTGTTGTGGCCTCTCCCGTTGCGGAGCACAGGCTCCGGACGCGCAGGCTCAGCGGCCATGGCTCACGGGCCCAGCCGCTCCGCGGCATGTGGGATCTTCCCAGATCGGGGCACGAACCAACCCGTGTCCCCTGCATCGGCAGGCGGACTCTCAACCACTGCGCCACAAGGGAAGCCCTGAAGACATTTTCTAAATGTTTATCATTCAGCAAACACTTAGTTTGAGAAGAGTGGAGATTTTTGAATGAGTAGGAATAAGAAAGGCAAAATGGATAGAGGAGAGGGAAAGAGCATCCCAGACTATGATTATGGGAACACCTTGAACAGGAAAATGAGTTGTGAAATAGAGTCGTGAGAAGCAGCTAGAAATGCAGGTAGTAGTTAGATCAGGCAGGGTCTTTAGGTCAAATCAAGGAGGCTGAAATTTTATCCTAAGATGACCAGGAATCTAGGAGAACTGTAACATGACATAATCATGTGTCCATCTTAAAAAGAACCTTCAGATTCCTGAGTGGAGAATGAATTGGATTGAGGCAACAGTAGATTCAGGAAACAAGTTAGGAGTATGGTACTATCCCCTCATCCTGGTTAATAGCACTGGTGGCTTGTGCTGGGATGATGGTGGTCAAGATGGAGGGATGGAGTGAGTGAAACCAAGAAGGATGGAGGAGGCTGGCTCGTTAGGGCCTGACAGCTGCCTGTAGGGCAGCACAGGTCACGGAGAGGGAGGGGGCCTCTGATGGGAGGACTTCAGCGGGTGTTAACAGTGTGGATGGACGTGGGGACACAGGAGGTCACCCAGGCTCTGCAGGGATGATTATGAGTTGAGTTGTGTTCACATCATCTTCCAAGAGCCTTTGACAACCAAGTGATGGGACGGATGGCTGTAGTCCTTACCTGGAGTCATTGTTTAATTACAGCTGTCGGAGGATCTTAGAATCATTTAAGCAGAGAGTGAAGGGTGACAAAGGATATTATCCTTGCAACATTCTTCATCTGTCTTGGATAATTATCAGTTTATTTCCTTGTTTTGTTATTTAAAGTTATATTTCTTTCTTTATACATTAGCATCACCTTCATCTAGTAATTTGCCTGCACCATGATGAGTTTTATGTGATGGGTATTTCCTTCACATATAGGAAGTGTGTACTTATTCAGAGAATGATTTGAATACAGTAGAGTATCAAGCATGTACCCTTTTGGTAAAAAGGGATTTAAGCTAGCTATTGTTTTCCCATATTACAATACATTCCGCCCACATGCTTTACACTTCTGGCTGATGAACACACGCTTTTCCTCGGCACCTTGGGTACCCTGGCTTTTTTGTCACCCTGGTCCTCAGCATCACTAAATCTCCTGATTTGTCAGCTGCTATCATGTAGGTTAGAACATTTTAATTAAATGAGGCATTATGTAAAACAAACCTGTATTTTCCTTTCCATGTGTGTTTCATTGAAATCATTTGCAGATCTCAGAAAGAAGATTATTCAGTACGAGTCACACAGGGATAGAGAAGAGAATATATAGTCAAAAGCAACCTCTTCTGGATAATATATTGCATCAGATCTACAGTCTGACTGCTTCCCCAACCTCCATATGACTTGCGTGTTGAGACTTTGTCCCCTCTTTGTTCGTGACAAGTAAAAAAAAAAAAAGCAAATGGTTATGTTGATAAAAGAAAACAATGTGAAGAGTCAAATGAATGGTGAAGCATAAAAATTTGTGTGTTTTCACTGATATGATAAAGAGATGTCACATCTGCCTGAGGAGGGCAGAGAAAATGTGGAATTTCTTACTGGACCTGGAAGAAGAGAGTGGCTAAAAGTATAACCATCAAAGCCAATACTTGGGTTAAATATGTGGCGATCAGACAAGTTAAAGGGATCTGTAAACCTAAACAAATATCCTCAGTGACTTTTTTTGAAGTATAGCTGACTTACAATATTGTGTTAGTTTCAGGTGTGCAGCAAAGTGATTCTGTTAAATATGTATATATTTTCAGATGATTTTTCATTATAATCTGAAAATTATAAGTTATTACAAGTTAATGAATATACTGCCTGTGCTCTACAGTAAATCCTTGTGTTTATCTATTTTATATACAGCGGTGTGCATCTACTAATCCCAAACTCTTAATTTATCCCTCCCTCCCTCCCTCCCTCCCTCCCTCTCCCCTTAGGTAACCATGAGTTTGTTTTCTATGCCTGTGAGTCTATTTCTGTTTTGTAAATAGATTCATTTGTATTATATTTTAGATTTCACATATAAGTGATATCCTATAACATTTGCCTTTCTCTAACATATATCACTTAGTATGATATTCTTACTGATTTTATAATGCGAAGAGTGAACGCATCACTGATGTTAAAGCTCAACCTGCATCACTTCTCACAGGTACCACCGTGCCAGCACTGCTCAACAGCACATCCAATCAGCTCTACCTGCATTTCCAGTCGGATATCAGCGTGGCAGCTGCTGGCTTCCACCTGGAATACAAAAGTAAGGTCACCTGTTTCTGCATCTGGCTTTCACTGGGATATTGAGTAATTTTCTTAAAGGGAAAATAGATCCCTGCCCTTATTACACAGTGAAATTTTATTCTAAAACTATGTTTGGAAGTTCCACGAACTTGCGTGTTACAAAACCGATCTCTATGAACTATGTTATTATTATGTTATATAATTTTATAACAATTATAATATTTATAATATATAAATTTATAATATTTATATTATAATTTATAATATATAATATATTTATAATATATATAATTATAATATATTCTTATATTGAACTATATTTTTATTATATATTATAATTATATTATGAAAGACAATAGGGAAATGAAGAATTTAGCATCTGGAATAATTAGATAAAACATCGACTATGCTTTCAGGTTGGTTGTGTTAAAAAAAGTACACAATAACCATTTGTAATATTACTAGTTTTCTTGTGAGTGATAGCAAATATTCATGTAAGTTTAAAACATTGACTATACTTTCAGGTTGTTTGTGTTAAAAAAAAGTAGAAAATAACCATTTGCAATATTACTAGTTTTCTTGTGAGTGGTAGCAAATATTCATGTAAGTTTCCAAAAATGTAGAAAGTCATAATTTCCAAATAGATTATGGTCATAAGCCCTTTCTATTTCTAGTCTTAGAGGCTGGTAGAATCAGACTAGCAAAGAGCAGCCACTTTAGTGCCTGCCTTTGTGTATTATTCATTTTAAGTGGAAGAAGGTAGTGCAAAGTAGATGCTAACCTTTAAAAATGGGTGTGAGACTGAGTTAACAGTCTGATAAATGGGATGACAAAGGTCAAAGTCACAAATCTTCTTTGGCGTTTGATTATGCAGGTAAACCTTGTAAAAGTGAAATAAGAATTTCCAATGAGAGTAAAGTTTATTTTAGGACATGTTTTCAAGCACTAAAAATGCTTAATGTTGATATTCATCTCCTTTAATAAGCAGTTGCAAATAAGCAAATACATGGATGAGCTTTAATAAGTGATCCTTTGAATTGAAATAAACAGTTTGCTGGGATGTAAATGCATGCATGTTTTGGAAAGGCCAGGTTTCCAGCTGATGATAAATATTCTGAACCAGACACAAGCCACAGGGCTGTTTCACATTCCAGTTAAATTTCCCTACTTACTACAGGCATTTGTATGCAAGTTTATTCCAATTTATTTGAATAGGACTACTTTAGTGACAGCGTAAAATGATACTATGGATGCTATTTATGTAGCATATGTCTGGAAAAATCTGCTACTTTGATACATTTTGTGAACATCTGTAGATACGAAACTATAAACCTTATTTATGATAGTGTTAATAAATTCACTAATATTTTTAGCAGTGTTAGAATTGATGAATGTGCTTATTTCTTCCTCTCAAAGTTATCTTGTGGCTTCTGGCTCTTCACTCCTTATAGAAAGAGGTGCTAGTAAAATAATTAGTCTACAATTACTGTGTACGATTATCTGTGTACTCACACAGACTTCAGCTCCAACAATATAGTAATTACCTACATTTCACTTTATTCTCAGCTGATAAAATTCATTAAAAGAGAGACGAACATATTTCTTACAGAAATTAATCTTGTTCAAGAATCTTAAGGCCTTGTTTCATTACTTAATGTATTTATTTTTTACTTGGCCACACGGAATGCTACGTTTTCATTCGTGATTTTCTTTTCTGAGTGGTTGTTTTCGGACGCTGACAGCATTCTGAGGGTCATGGCATTACCTTCCATGTACTTAGAGGCAGTCATTTCTCTGTTCTAATTCTTTGTGTCCGTTTAAAATTTGGATTATAAAAAGTGTTGGTAGAATTAATCTTATTAAGGTGAACACTAAACAGCAGGAGGACTGTTGAAGTAAGTTTTCAAAAGATTATCTAATATTCTTAATCTATTAACATATTTTTGCATCAAGCTTAAAATGTGTATTGCCAGTCCACGTGTCTCTGAATTCAGACTTTTTGCTACAATATATATCCAGGTAATAATAGTAAAAACAACAACAAGCACACATTTATGCCTGGTCCTGCCCTAAATGTGTTACAGGTGCTTACTCATTTGTCCTCAAAAAACACCATTTTTGAGGTATGCTCAGATTTTAAAGGAGAAGGAACAGAACCTAGCATGTGTTCAGCCTGCCCAGGTCAGAGTCAGACTGCTAACGACTTACAGAATGAACACAGGTAGACATAGATGTGTTTCATCACAAATGTAGTTTACTGAGCACCTGTCCAAATATCCCAACTGTCCAATCAGAAAGAGCACACAGACTGCCCTTCTTTACAGGTGGTGACACCACCTGTCACTAGTAGCTGAATGGCATGTGGAAGATAAAGAAGCTTGGGAGTCAGTCTTGGAGATCCAGTTCTAGATCCAGCTCTGGCCCTAAAACCTGCACTGTATGGCAAGTCCACGCCTGCTTCCATCTGAGGAGTCTGAGTTTTCGCATATGGAGGTGAAGCCTAGGCCCTGTTAATTGTAACGGTCCATAATTCCAAACGAACACTGATAGGAACTTCTCAAACTAAAAACAAACACTATCTGAAGGGATGAGTTGTAAAATATTAATGTTAGCGAAAGTGATTCCCAGGAGGTCCGGTGTGGTATGTGTGATCTAAATTCTCTGTGATCTTATACGATCCAGCTAAAAGGTCAAAAGACCAGCATCTTTGAATGCTTCATACAAGCCTGTAGCCATCTAGCCAGCTTTTATATTATTGGACTTGACTAGAAATTTGAGTTAGGCAGCAGCAGGATACAAGCTTCACTCTTGCTCTGAGCTCCGAGCTGAAGAAAAAGAACCAAATGAAAACTTTAAATTTCTGGGAACTTTAAATTATAGATATGGGAACAATGATGATGTTGGTTTATATTGGAAAATACAAGATCTGACCTTGAGGTATATAGCATGGAACCTGCTCCTGGGGAACAATATGGCAGTAACTGTTCTTGGATTCAACATGAAACAATATATGCAGTCTTGCCTCAGTATCCGTGGGGCATTGGCTCCAGGAGCCCCCCCCACCCCGTCTCCCCTCATGGATACCAGAATCCACAGGTTCTCTGGTCCCTTAAATGAAATGCTGTCGCATTTACACCTAACCTATGCACATTCTCTCATATACTTTAAATCATCTCTGGATTACTTATAATAACTAATATGATGAAAACGCTACATAAATAGTTGTAAATAGAAAGGAAATACTATGTAAATTGTTGCCAACCTGCATCAAATTCAAGTTTTGCTTTTTGGAACTTTCTGGAATGTGTTTTTTCAAAAATTTTTGAACCATGGTTGGTTGAATCAACAGATTCAGAACCCATGGATACAGAGGCCAATTGTATATGTAAATATTTATAAACAAGTTTATTTCAGTGGAATTTGGTGGGAGGAGGACAAATAAGATTAAACACATGAGCCCTGTTGGAGTGTTTGTACTGATCCTATTTGTATCTTGTTGATTTTTTCCCTCTTTTCCTGACAGCTTTTGGTTTAATTGAATCTTTTTATTGCTCCAGTTTATCTCCACTATGGACTTAGTAGATAAACTCTTAAAAATGTTAATGGTCTCCCTAGACAAGTTTAAAATATGCATCTTTAATATAACACAGCTTACCTGCAATTAATATTATGTCACTTAATGGGTAGTGAAATTTACAAGCATATACTTCTAATTTCCTCTTTCCATCCTTTATTTTATTATTGTCTTACATATTATTTTTACATGTTATAAAGCCCACAAAACATTTTTACTGTTTTTGCTTTAGATATTGATCTTTCAGAGTGGATAAAAATAAGAAAACTAACTATTTTATATTTACCTGTTTTTAGCATCTTTGGAGCTCTTTATTTCTTTGGGTGAATCCAAGTTTCTGTCTAAAATTTTTCTGTCTGAAGAACTCCTTTTGACTCTTCTTCTAGTGCAGATCTGCAGACAAAGAATTCTCCCAGATTTTGTTTTTCTGAAAGTCATCATTTTACCTTCATTTTTGAAAGATATTTTGGCTGGGTGTAGAAATCTGGGTTGAAAGTTCTTTTCAGTATGTTAAAAATGCCACTTCATTGTCTTCTTATTTCATAGTTTGTGATGAAAAGTAAGCTGTATTTCTTATGGCTATGCATTTGTCCCTGTTCTCTGGCTTCCTTTAAGAATTTTTCTTTATTTTCATCAGGTAGACTATAGTATGTCTAGATGGATTTGTGTGTGTGTGTGTGTGCACACGCGCATGTGCTTGATATTCATCCTGTTCAGGGTAAACTTATATTCTTGGATCTAAGGTTTGATGTCTTTTATTATTTATGAAAAATTGTTGACCATTATCATTACAAATATTTCTTTTCCCCAATTCTCTTTTCCTGTTTCTTTTGGGACTCTAATTACATGTGTGTTAGGCCTGTTGATATTGTATCACAGTTCTTGTTCCTCAGTTCTGTTTTGTTCACACTTTCTCTTTGTGTTCCAGTTTATGTAGTTGCTATTAACCTTTGATTCTCTGAATCTTTCCTCAGCTGTGTTAAGTCTGCTAATGAGTCTATTGAAATAATTCTTCATCTCTGATATTGTGTTTTGCCCTTTGAATTTCCACTTCTTTCTTTCTTTTTGTTTTTGTTTTCTTTTTGCGGTATGTGGGCCTCTCACTGTTGTGGCCTCTCCCATTGCGGAGCACAGGCTCCGGATGCGCAGGCTCAGCGGCCATGGCTCACGGGCCCAGCCGCTCCGCGGCATGTGGGATCCTCCCAGACCGGGGCACGAACCCGTGTCCCCTGCATCGGCAGGTGGACTCTCAACCACTGCACCACCAGGGAAGCCCTCTATTTCTTTCTTATAATTATTGTCTCTCATCAGTAATTACTCCATCTCTTCATGCATGCTATCTTTTCCACTAGATCTTTTAACATATTTTTTATATTTAATATCCCTGTCTTATATTTCCACTATATGAGTATGCAGAGTCTGGTTACTTACTTCATCTCTAGGCAAAGGGTTGTTATTTCTTGAATATTTTATTAAAGGTGGACACCACGAGTAGAACCGTAGAGATTGTGGTTAATATTTGTACCTGGAATGGGCACCACTTTTGTTAGCCTGTTGAGTCAGGAGTTACACTGGATTTGAGTTCCGTTGTCACTATGGTTACTTTCAGAGCATCAAATTCCTCAGTGGTGAGCTGGCACTGCCAAGTGCCTAATTGGGGGCTTTTTCTCAGCATCGTTACTCCACTCTGAGCTGTCAGTCCTCCCTAAACACCTTTTCAAAAGAGGTGGCATCTCCCCCAGTAGTAGACGCTGTTGCTTGTCACTCGGTGTTAAGCTTACACTGGAGTCAGAGTTGCTCTGTGATTCTCTTCCAACCTAAGTCAAACCTTGAGAGTCTGCACAGAGTGGGGTGGGGTGTTCTCAGCATTCTTGCCCCCCTCCCAGGGTCGTCAGGGTCTACCTGTGGCTGGCCTTTGAGGAGCGTTTGCTGAGTGTTCCCTAGGGCTGGAAGACCATGGTCTTGGTGCTGATGTAGCGTCTTAAGCTCATACTGGCTTTCCTGCCACACCCCACATGTAGACTTTCTTTTTCCGTACACCTTTCTCCAAGCTGCAGTGCCCCTTTCCCTGTGCCCTGGAGGGAACAGGTTTTGCTGCTCGTCTCCCAGTGGCTTAACACTTTAGTTTCCTAAAAGTGAAAGGGTTCGGGAAGTGCGTCAGGTGTCATGCCCCTCTCCACAGAAACATTGATATTTGGTGGTGGTAAGGGAGAGGCTCACTCCAGGCTCCTACCATGCCCCCAGTATCTCTCTTAATTAGTCAATGGAGGCGTGTGGAAGGAAGGACAGACTCCCTTCTGTCTGGGGCCCCGAGCTACTGGAGAGCCATGCTCAGGTACTGGCCATTTGCTAAAACGTTAGCTGATGTGTCATTGCCTGTGTGTGAGTTGGTCCTTTCCTGTGATCTGTCGCAGTGACAGTTTGTGTGTCCTCCCTCTCCTTGAAGGCACTAATCCTTTGGAACTGATGTCACCTGGGTACCTGAAACCTCAGCTCCCTGATGAGTTCAAGAAAGGTTATGATTTTATAGTTCAGATTTTTCTCATTGTTAAAGTGAGAGTGAGGTTGTATTTTACAGATTTCTATATCCCAAGTAGAAGTGGAAGTCTTTTTATGGGTTTTAAAATTGCTCTAGTTCAAGGCTAGATGAATACTAAAATTATTTATTTAGATTAACCATAGAGAAACTTTTCTTGAATGTCAAGTTTTTAAACAAAATTATCTATCCAACTCTCTATAACTATCATCTATCTATCTAGTGCACGTAACTTTAAAGTAGTGACATAGGTTTCTTCATAACTGTGAACAAATTCAGAGATATTTACAGATAAATTATATAGAATTAAATGTAATATATATTTACATTACAAATACATTATTAGCAGAATAAACCCATCTAGTTGAGACAATCTTCCTTTAGAGGTTGCTTGAAATAGAAACTACTTATCTCGATTTTTACACATAGCAGTGCTTGTTTAATAGTCACACTTTACATTACTGAAAGCTTCTTTATTAAATTAGACTGGTACTGTGCCTGAGCTTACACATAGTTCTGTCTTGCTATGTTGGAAGATACTTAATTTCTGAGTCTGCAGGGAACCATGTAAGACCTCATCGAATGGCATCTATGCCAGATTAATGTCATAAACCCAATGAGTGTGTTTGACCTCAAATGAAAGCCTTCTACAATTATTCAAGCCTATTTAGTGCTGATATATGGCACTGAGTCCAAACAGCACCAACATAATTCTGTATATGAAAGTTTTTTTAATTTCACTGTCTTTCTCGAGACCTTTTTCCTCTCACACTCACTACTGGGAAACCCATTGGAGTTAACAAAGTATTTCTAGAGTCTATGAGATATGACATTTGACCCCTGGAAGGCAAGTGAAATAGAGAAGCTACTGTGCAGTGTGAATTTTAGATGTCCTACAAAGCAGAAAGTTAGCTTTCTACTCTAAACAGTAGCTCAGCAGAGGACATGGTCTGATGTGGAAGCCATTCTCCCATGTCTAATTCTCTGGCCCTTTGATACAGAACATTATACAGATGGGTCAGAGCCTGGAACATGTAAGCTATGGCCATGACAGCCTCGTGTAAGAGAGAGAAAGAGACAATAATTTTCGTTTTTTTATAAAAAGACAATAATATTGCAGTAACACATTTACAATATATTTATTCTGAAAAAGAGGAGTTTGAATTAGTGATTTGTAGTTATTATGAAAAAACAAAAATTTCAGAGAAAAGTAAAGATAGTAACTCTTTCATTGTTTGAAATGAATGCTTATCCTTTACAAGGTAGAGTCAAATGGAGATTTTTTTCACATTTTAGCATGCTTGCAAGTTCGGTGTATTAATTGTCGTTAGTTAAAATGATTATTATAAAATAAATATAAAGTATTCTACTATTATCAGACTTAAATTTTTTCTCAAATATTATTTGACCTAGAGCTGACTGTAATATAGTAGTCGTATTTCAAGTACAACAAGTTCAAAACTTATTATACATGATTAAGTCCTTCTCATATGTATTTAATTTGTAGTTATGTGTATAATGAAAAATAATATTATATAGCATTATATAGCATGAATTTTCTAAGATCTCACTCAAACGATAAATACTCAGATGAATAAAAAATAGATTAGAAAAACAGATAACATGTCCGTTCTTAAAGTATTTGGTGCAACTTAAAAATAAGTATACAACAAAGAAATTATTAAAATAAAGAAAAATTTAAAAGGCAGCTAAAGAGAAAGATATAAATATACTAGCCCCCTATATTAAAATAATTGGTATTGTTAGGCACTAAATTTAGCTTTAAATTTCTGGCAATAAAAGCAAAAAAAGGAAATAGAATTTATTTAATTATCTTAAAAAAAAAGAAAATGCAGTAATTAAAAGAGATAAGTTCCTTGCTTGTCTGTATTCTAAAAAGTACTTATAATTTAAAATTGAAGTTGTATTCAAAAAAGGTTTTCTAGAAAATTCAGAAGTGAACTTTATATGACAATCATGTGTCAGTTTTTGATATAATGGTGAGAACATAGTATAGTGAACTGCATTAATTCCTGCAGGGCTCTGAGCTGATGGTCAACAGAATATTATCACTATAAAGCTATGTTTATTATGGATGTGCTTTTAAAATACTTGCATTCTGTTTGTTTTCAGTGATCAAATAAGTACTACATTTCATTTCCTTTGTGGACTCATTTCAAAACAGGCACTCAGAAGGAAGTATGTAATGAGGATTAAAATTCTGGAAAATGCCTTAAGCTTTTGAAATGAAAAGTACTACACATTTTTAGTGAGATGTTATCATAGTTGAATACTGACAGCTTGAAATAGCCTTCTACATTTACAGTAATCCTTATAAATGCATGCAAATTATTAATGCATGTTTTAATGACACTTTAATACTATATTAATAATACTAATAAGGTTTCTCAACTTGAATGGCGGGCATGAGTAAAAATCACAGGAAATGAAAGGTTGGGTAAAATACCTCATATACCCCTGGGTGCATTTATGGAGATTTCATCTTGTGCATCCACGGAAGACAGCGCTGTACCTCCACCAGAGTGGGCATCCTGTAAACCGTGTCCATTCGGGGGTGTAATAAAGTTATCTTCTTGTATTTAACTCTATATCAATCATTTGTTAATCCGTAAAATTTATCTAAGTGCTTTTATTTCAAAGAATCTCCCGAGACCCTTTCAACTCCTGCCTCCTATTAAAATTGCTTTCATTAACATCAATTGATAATTCATGTCTTCCTCATTTCATACCAAGTTCTAATTGCACCAAGGACCATGGAAGAGTTTAAAGTCTTGTATATCTTGACTTCTACCTAACACCACAGAATGTTCCAGAGACCCTTCTGGTAATGTGAAGTCTCTCTTACAAGACTGTTCTGGGCATTCAGTAGTAACAGAACTTTGTTTGGTGGGTAACAAGAGAATCCCAGATTTATTTGGGGTTGAATGTAATACACACAAAAAACTGGTAACTGATTAAAACTTTTCTCCTAACAGTGATGTTTTGGCATTTTAACAAGTATTAAATTTAAGTGAAAGGTGCAATATAAACTACTTAATCCCTGGGTTCTTTAGTTGACTCTCTTCTAAAATAAAGGGATTGGAGTACAGTTTTCCTGTTGTCCTTTGATAGTCTTTGGAATTTCAGGCATTAATGGATTTGGGACGGGGAAGGGTGGAGTGTACAGAACTGACGCTTAATCCTAAACTCTTCGGACCATCACCTACTGTCCCTGCCACTGATTTAAGAGGTGGGTCCCAACCTTAACTCTGTATTTATCAGCTAGTCTCTGGTTGCTGCTTGAGAGGATCGTCAATCATTAAAGAAATTCTGCTGCTACTCACTCTGCCCATTACTCAGAGAGTTGCCCGCATGAAAAGGAGTTTGGTTTCAAATTATCAGTTGTCACTTGGTGCATCCACCCTTGTAACTCATTTGAGACTCATCTCCTCTTGGTGATGATTGCCCCCTCATTCCTGTCCCCCGAAACTAAATTGTGGATGTCGCTGCATTCATCCCCATTTATTGGAGCATCTGTTATATGCCTACTCTAGCCTCTAGCCTCCATAGACAGAGTCATGCTGAGACAACCATACATGGTCTCTGCTTATGCAGAATTTATATTCTAGTGGTGGGGGCATAATATATAAGGAAACACCATGATGGTTATAGATTGTTTTATGCACCTTGAAGCAAATAAGCAGTATTCTGAGGTGCAAAGTAACTGTGGTGCTCTGTTTTTCATTGACAATATTTATTGAAGGAAGGATGAAACAATGGACATTATTCAACCACAAAAAGACTTAAGGGAAATGCATTGTAGTCAAAGGAAACTATCAAGGGGCACCCCAGGTAGAAAGGCACCTATTGTACTCATGAAGCCGAAAAAAAAAAATTGCCTAGACTAGAGGGAGCCTTGTGGACAGTCAGAAGAGAGGCAGGAAGCAAAATTGAAAGAGTGAGCCAGAGAGAGAATGTTCCCCACCTTGTAGCCCAGGATTTTATCCTGAGAACAGTTGGAAGACATTGAACAGTTTCCATGAGGGAAGTAACGTCATCTGATTTATCCTTCAATCAGATCAGTTAGGTTGTTGAGTAGAGACCCACTTGGACAGTGACAAGAGAGGGGGTATCCTCATCAGATAAACAGATGTTGCAGTTGTCAACAGGCTCAGAGGAAGCTCAGTTCTGTGGCTCAGAGGAGGTGGGATGCAGGAGAAACAAGGATGTGAGATGCACATGGTAGGTAGAACTGACAGGTCTGCTGATGGATGCAGAGTGTGGACAAGGGTGAAGTAAGAAGGCCCATGGGTTTGGGTGTCCTTACTAATGATAGGTCTGTTCGGAATTGTCATTTCTTCATGATACTTGGTAGGTTGTATATTTCTTGGGATTTATCCATTTCTTCTAGGTTATCCATTTCATTGGTGTATAAGTGTTCATAGTTTTTTAAAATGCCTTTAATTTCTAAATTTAATTATTTGAGTCTTTTAAAACTTTTTTCTCAGTCTATCTAAGGGTTTGTTGATTTTGTTGATATTTTTAAAAAAATACTTTGGTCTTGTTGATGTTTTCCATTGTTTCATATTCTCTATTTTATTGACTTCTCCTCTAATCTTTATTATTTTCTTCCTTATGCTAACTTTTGGTTTAGTTTGTTCTTTTTCAAGTTCCTTGAGGTATAAAGTTAGGTTGTTTATTTGAGATCATTTTTCTTCTATAATGTAAGCATTAACAGCTATAAACTTCCCTTTTAATACTGCTTTTACTGCATCCTGTAAGTTTTTATATGTTGTGTTTTTGTTTTCATGTCTCCAGATATTTGCTAAATTCTCTTGTGATTTGTTCCTTGACCTATTGGTTGAGTTTAAGATTGAGTTCTTTAATTTCCATCTATTTGTGGATTTTCCTTTTTTCCCTCTGCTATTGATTTCTTGTTTCATTTTAAAGTGATTGATGAAAATACTTTGTGTGATTTCAGTTTTTTAAAATTTGTTTAGACGTGTTTTGTGGCCTATCTTGGAGAATGTTCCATGTACACCAGAGAAGAATATGTGTTCTGCTTTTTTGGGTGGAGTATTCTGTATATATCTCTTAGGTCTAAATGGGCTTTAGTGTTGTTCAAGTCTTCTGTCCCTTATCTTCTATCTGGCTGTTCTATCCATAACTGAAAGTGGCATATTGAAGGTTCACACTGTTCTTGTGTTTGTGTCTATTTCTCCCTTCAGGTCTGTCAGTGTTTGCTTCACTTACTTGGCAGTTCCAGTGTCAGGTGCATATATATTTATTATTGTTATATCTCCTTGGTGAATTGACCCTTTTATTATTATATATATATAATGTCCTTCTTTGTCTCTTGTGACAGTTTTTGTTTTAAAATCTATTCTAAGTATGGCCATCCCTGATGTCTTTAGGTTCCTTTTTGCATGAAATATCTTTTTCAATCCTTTCACTTTTAGACTACGTGTGTACTTAGATCTAAAATGAGTAAATGGTAGATAGCAAATGCCTGGAACTTTTTTTTAATCCATTCTGCCAATCTGTGTCTTTGTTTTCTGTGTGTCTTTTAGCATTTTTGTCTCTATTGTCCTCTTACTCCATTTTTTTTTTGTCTCATTGATTTTTTTGTAGTGACATAACTTCTCTTTGTATTAAATAGATGTTTTCGTTGTGGTTACAACTGCAATTACATAAAACGTCTTAAAGTTATAACAATCTGTTTTAAACTAAGAATAACTTCAATCACATTTAAAAATTCTACTGCCCCCCAAATTCATGGGATTGCTTCTCTTGACACTGGACACACAATCCCTATGCCTTAATGAGACCTTATGATCTATTAAATCGAAGGAATAGAATAGCATTTTTTATGTGGACTGAACCAGCCAACAGTTGACAGGTAAGAAAAAATACTTTTAGCTCCACATACACACTAAACTTCTTAGATAATGAATAAAAAAGTAGTTTCTTTTCTTTGGATACTTTTTCTTAATTAAAGGGGCTTTCTTTACAGCTACTCTTTGATGTCAAGAAGATGTGTGGACATTGTACAATGTTGTATAGAAGTCTGAGTGTACAGGATGACACACGTAGGTTTAGATCTTTGTGATCATGACATTTGACATTTACTTCATCTATTGTCATCCTCCCATCAGGTCTCCCTATGTGAAGTTGTGATTTCTTTCTTCACCTGTTTTCCAGCACATTGTCTGACCTTTAATACAATTTTTGGATTATGGGTTTACAGAGATTGTGAACAACACTTCTGTCTTAGGGTGTGCTTATGCAAAGGAATGGTTCTTTAATTGGTTACAATGAACAATATACTTGACAAATTTTTTCGTTTCAAAATGAAGGAGTAGCCGATATATTCCCTGTAGTGTTTATGATGACCTGTCATGTACCTAATGCTGATGTTTCTACATATCTGTCCTTCGACCTCTTTGCAGCTGCCAAATAATCCAACTCTATTGATCTCTCCATTTGGTCTGCTTTCCTCTTTCTTTGGTTATTATATTCATTATTGTTTTAAGCTGTCCAGCTAGAACAACATATTTGTTTTGAATTGTGAAGTTTGAAAACCATACACAATGCCAGTTGAAATGAGGACAGTGATAAGTTGAAAAACAAAATGTTCGAACTTATTTTAACTATATTTACAAAGGTCCTGCTTATCCTGCTCTAAATATTGGACAAAAAATGCATGTTTATCATGTGTTTCAAAATCATAAAGTATCTTTATCTTTTTAGAATTCTAAATTGTAGTTAGAAATTTTATGGCACAAGTGTTTTAAATGTATTTTTTTAGGGTCAAATAAAAAATAAATGATATACAGTAGGAGTTCATGCCAATCTGTGATGGGAAAAAAAAGGTGAAATTGAAATATAGTTGCAGTTTATTTTCTAAAGTTATAAAGGAGAGGGAGATAAATTAGATTTATATCAATAAAAAAAGTTAAAGGTGTAAGTGATGGTATTTGTCCATATTTAGCAATTTTATCATCTATGAAAAACCCCAAATGGCTTAAAATTCTGTACTAGGAATAAAAAATATCGTCACTTAACGCATATGGTGTTTTATAGTTTTTAGTGTATAGACATTTAAGGAAAATCAATTTCAGCTTATAAAAACATTATGCTACACCTCACACCTGCTCATCCCAGACAGAATCCATGTGTTTCATGGCTTGAAATTATCCTGTTTATATACAGTGGTGCCCATCCAGTGTAATTTCTATAGCATCATGTTCTCAGATGAACAATCTCACTGATGATGAGAAATAAAGACTCTTCTCTCTGTTTCATCTTCTCAGGTTCCAGGGTAAAGTGAGGCAAACTGGTGATTCTCAAACTTTAATGCATAAGAATCACCAGGGATGGTGTTAACAGGCAGATTCTGGTCCAATAGTTCTGAGATACCCAAAGTGTGCATCTCTTACAGGCTCCCACACTTACCATACTTTGAAAAGCAGGGCAGTGGAGGAAACTGACTGTTACCTCACCCAGGTGGGCAGGTGGGTCTGCACACCTGCACCTGGGAACCTCGGCCTGCCCATCTCACTTTGTTCTGCCTTGACCTTAATGTCAGACACCGGAGTCTACATTAAGGTTCTTGTGAGGATTAGAGCAACGTGATGCAGCCAGGAGAGCGACTGGCAAACAGTACTGTCTTTGTCCCTTGCTCCAAGGGACTGCCTGTCCCTTGATTTCTCCAAGTGCTGCCTGTCCAGACCCCAAGGCTGCCTCGTGAGTTGGCACCACGTGGAGTGACACCAGCTCCTGCTCTCAGAGGCATCCCATGCATGCTGTTGCCCATCTGGAAATTCTTAATAATTTCACCTCTGACCTCGAAGTCTGATGGGGACAGTGAAGCATGCACACGAACAGAGGAGATGTGCCAGCTGCAGTGGGTGCCCACAGGTGTGGACCCAGTCCTGAGGGCAGGGCAGGCAGCATGCGTCCTCATTGTGCACTGGGACCCACAATTGTGTGGCTGCATAGACCAGCCTTCATGTCCTGGAAGAACAATCTTCCCCTCCCCCAGCCCCGCCCCATTACTCAGAGTCCCAGTCAGTTAGTTAATCTGATTAGTTCCTTCATGTTAATGAAAAGAACGAGAACCAAAGTCTCAGTCCAAGAGCACGTGAAGGATTTTAAGCTGGTCTGCTCTGAAGAAGTCCTTCTCTCCCATTTCTCACCCTGGATAACTTATTAGTGCTTAGTAACTTGGGATGTTCATAGAAGATTCATAATCATAGAAGATTATTAGCAATCACCAAATCTTTAGCACAATTTCAAATACATTTCTGATTCTATAAAATACCACAGCTACATATTTTGTTTATTCATATGATAAGGGTTTATACAAATAAGTGTCAATGTTAAATGGTCCTTGGCATTCATTGATCTGATATTCTAAGCTGAATTCCAATATTATATGATGCGTTTTTTAAAATTTTGTTAGTGTCTTAACTAAAGGCAATTCCGTCTAGGAAAGTGCCTGATTACAGCTTTAGGGTCTGTAAATATTGGTCCTTTTTACCTAAAGAACAAACTGTTCATGAGAATTTTTTTGTTGTTGTCTTTAAATGAGAAAGAGAGAGAGATTGAATATAAAATATTTGTTCTCATATTATGTTTTTCCAGAAGGATAGAATTCCCGGATTCACACTTAAAATTTTTCAAAAAGACTGCTAAGTATGCTAGAAAAACAAAAAGCAAGAGAGCCATATCATGGGGATTTGCATATAATAGGAAACAGTTTCCTTAAAGACCTTTTATAATGTGTATGCATTGGAATTGGAGTGTTTTACACTAAATGTGGAAGTAACAAATTTTATTCTTTAAAGAAATTTCATTACACAGTGGAAATGAAATTAATTAATATTTAAGATTTAGCTCAAACTGATTGAAAGTTAATGTCTTCTTGGTAGACAAACAAGAGAGAGAGTTTTTGTTCATTTCTATAGGAGGAGAGCAATAGGAAAATGCTATTTCGCTATTCGAATGATAAGAATATTGTTCATTTTACATAGCTTGTAAGTGTTTTTCTTTACGTTTCCCCAGCCGTAGGTCTTGCTGCTTGCCAAGAGCCAGCCCTTCCCAGCAACAGCATCAAAACAGGAGACCGATACATGGTGAACGATGTGCTGTCCTTTCAGTGCGAGCCTGGGTACACACTGCAGGTATTTTATTTTTTTATTTGAGCTTTTGGTAGTAGAGGGGCTCAGCATGGTAATCCTCAGCCAGCTCACTTAAGACAACGCCCTAGATTTGTACCCAGAGACCTAATCTAGTTTCTCTCATTCAGTTTGTGAATCAAAGTAGTCATATTAAACCATGCATACAGGTAAATTTAATGATGATGCAGAAATAGCTTCTAAATGATAAAGTATCCTTTTAAGGTTGAGCATATTATTTTCATAATACTTTTATTTCAAAATGTATACTCTCCCAATAACTAGATAAAATTCTAAGGGACAAAGCATTGACACAGTCTCCTCAACAGTCCTCTCCTGGCAACCCGATAATTGGGTTGGCTCTGAGTCCCATGCTTGTCCTGCATTGCAGACTGTTCTTATGATTTAGTTCAGTAAATCTTCAAGTGCCTACTTGTGTGCCAGGTAAATATGGTGCTCCAATAATAGGGTTAAATGCTTTTCAAGAAATGTTAGGCAGAAGTTTTTATCGTCTTTTATTTTTTTTAATTAAATTTGTTTATGTAAAGTTTTAATAAACATTTTACAAACCAATGTATAGCAACATGAGTCATGTTTCTGTTATTTGTTTTCTGGGTTAGCCACAAATAAGCATACTCCCAGAACAGTTTATCTGTGTCCTCTAGCATAATCCACATATAATTCTCCCTACCAACAATGAATACTGAAATCTAAACATGTGTATTCCAAAGTCCAACAGACATATTTAAGCCTACTTAGGTTTCTACACTTCAGTTAATTCAGGTAATAGAGTACTTTTTGCTGTATGTTTATTACAACACTGAAGCTGAAGGTGTTTCAAGAACATTATTTTTAGTTGTATTCTGTAAGTGACTTAAATAAAACCTGGAGTGCTCATCAGAAAGAAGTTTCACAGATACAGCAGTGAAGTGACAGCATTGCGTATAGTCCCATTTCTGTGTGCTGGGGTAAATATCTTGCAGAACTGAGACCAGTTAGAGCAGCAGCAGCAAACGCTGGAAGCTGATGGCCTGCCCGCCAGGTGCTTCACGTGCAGAGCCTATGTTACTCTCAGTCAACCTCATGGTGTGGCACTGGGGGCGCATCTTTCCCTAATGGAGAAGGGGAGTGAGCCAGTGCCTGAGAGGAGGGGGTGGGCAGACGAGCTGGCACATCTGGAGGGACCACCTGCAGAAATCAGCCTGGGTCTTAAGTTTGAGAAAATATCAGTAAAACACCTAACACATTTCAGCAAACGAAAGCCAGTATAGCTATTATTATAAACAAACATCAGCATATAAAGCCACCTTCATCAAAACAACCTACAACCTGCGTTCATAGATCTTGGTGGGTATCACAGTAATTGCTTTGACTCTGCAAAAACATGGGCAGAGACTTGGAAAGCAGAACAGGAGTTACTGAAGAAGCTTTGCCAAACCTTCATCCATGGAAACAAGCTTTTAACCAAGCACGTCAAGGCTGTTTTAACTGATTCTTTAAGGACAGAAACTTCCTGTTTCACGTGTTACAGCAGAAAGAATTATAAGTCACATCCCAGGGGTTTCATTTAGAGGAATACCTTACTCTATACTGACAAGCCATTTTTATGCTTTTTGGGTTTTTTTTTACTTTATAAATTGACTTAAACCATGTAAATATCATGTTGTCTCTCTCCTTTCCCAAATTCCCACACGTTAACACTTTCTCTCACTCACGTGTGTTCATCTTTCTACACGTTTATGACAGCACTTTGCATTTACTGTCAGCATCCTTTTATAAAGAAGACTTCTATAGCCCTCAGAGAAGAAACTAGAAAGGGTTATTTAGTAAAGACATTTCTTACAATGAATTGTTTAATATGCTGCTTAGAGATAAAAGCCTGCAGACACACATCTGTAGAGTCCAGTCAGGCCACTTAGCTCTTGTTTTCAAATGCAAACTAAGATTTTTTTTTTCTTTATAACAGTTTCAAGCATTGAATTTACAAGCTGTGACTGTCTCTCATTCACATGAGTTAAAAAGGATTCTGGACTTTTTAAAAAGTTGCTAACAACTGGGAATTTTGGTAACGCATTAGTATATTTGGAATGACAGCATGCATAAATTACATACTATTCATGAAAAGAATTGTTCCTTTTATGGTTTACATACAAGTGTCTATAAGTGCATCTGCCTAGTGAGATTCAGGCATAAAGTGGCAGAGACAGGACACATCAAAGGTCAGTCCCGGATATCTGAATGATTAATGATTTCCTTCTCTCTAGATTTGTTTTACTTTTCTTTTAAAAGCTGAAAAACGAAAATTCCCATTTGAAGCTAGTAAGTAAATACACAGATTCCTGCCTTGTTTTGGATCCATTATAAAAATTTCAGCTGGAATCACTAATATGAAATGTCTTTGCTGAAATCAATAGCAGAATGTGACCTAGATTGGTAATAAATGACCATTTTATTGGTAGTCTTCCATAAATACCTTTAAAGGCTTTTGTACTTTATGTTTGTCCAAAATTCAGAAAGAAATTTATTAAAGATAACGTAATAGGTCAGAGAATGAGGAGATACAGAGCATGAAATTTGGCAGGAAAAGCATTATCCTGCATGTCTTCTTTAAGAATAAGTGTAGTCTTCCTTTACTGGAACAACTTTTAAGAATATTAGGAAGTAGGAGAAAATGAGTTTTGTGGCACATGAATTGAGTATGAAACCTTCCTAAGCTTGGGGAATCGGTTTGTCATTGATAACTGCCTTAGTGCAAATTCTTGTTTGATGCGTTCCCAATATGGCTGGGATTATTTAACATGAATTAAAGGTTTGTTTTTCAACTGCCTCTATGCCAATTTTGTTTGGCAAATGGAAATTCACAAGATAAGTATGCATGGCACATAAAACCACCAAGTCACAATGAGGAAAAAAGTAAAATTGAATAGTCTGCACACAGAGGTGCCCGTTCACTACCTTCTCTTTCATCTTAAAAGAGATTTTAGCACGAAACACTGAGAATTTAACCTGCTGCTGTTTAATTTTTAAAAGAGTAATAATAGGACAGATTTTTTGAAGGTTGAAAGTTGAAAACTTTATATATTTAGGGAATAAAGAGACCTTGAATGATGAGGATTAATTTCATCGCAGACACGTTAATTTGACAGCTGTGAGGCTGTCTGATAATAAAATGAATATTAAGTCTCCCTTTTTCTCCAATAAAGGAAGAACTGACCCAGTTCTTTGCTGAACCGTAAAGGTCATGTGAGTTGCACTTGAACCGTAGGCAACCGTGAAAGTTAACCTTTGTATGAGCAGATTACTTACCTTTGACATGTCACCCTTCAGATCAATACCTAGTATTTCCTAATCATTTTCAGCCTCTCAGACCAAAAGCTGTAACTTTTGATGATTAAAAAAAAGACTTACTTTGACCAATTCAGTTCAACATTGTAAGCATTAGGGAAGCATCCTGGCAGAAATAAAGACCGTTGAAGGGGACATCACAAGATTTTGATTTCAGTGACAAGAAACACAGTGATTATGGATTTTTTTTTCTGTTTTAATTCCAAATATGGGATTCATTAACACACATTAGTAGATTTCATGAGTTCTGATTTTTTTGCATTTGTAATTAAATCAAAAAGGGAAAACCAAAGAAAGTACAGATGTTCTCACAAACATTTAAGCCTTAAATACTCTATGTTCAGTTATGTGAGTTTTATTTCATTTTCTCTTGAACAGGGCCGTTCCCACATCTCCTGTATGCCAGGGACTGTTCGTCGTTGGAACTACCCGTCTCCCCTTTGCATTGGTATGGACATGCCTTCCGTCACTGGGTCTCTGTGCAGATTATCAGTAACGTAATGGTGATCTCCTTGAGCCACCTTTGAGCTTCACAGATGCACTTTTAAATTCCTTTCAAACATTTGTTACATAATGATAACATAATAATGCTGTTACTGGATTGGACAAGCATCTTCTCCCCCTGGATGTGGTTCCTCAGCTTTTCCAGCATCTCTGAACCAACCAACAGGGATTAGATGCAAGAGTGCTAGCTCGAGGCACTAAACGCACAGCACATGCATATCAGAAGCCAGTGGATTAATTCATGGCAAGAATGAATGTAGCTGGTCTGAGAGTCTGAGAAGGGTTCTATGTACACCTTTAGCCTCAGGAAAATCACATTTCCAGAAACAAAATTGAGAAGTACTGATAAGTGATGTGAAGTTGGAGGGACAGTATTTTATATCAAAGAGTATTTGATATCAAGGCAGCCGCCCTTGTGGAGGGACTCACTGGGACTGGGATTCAGGCATAGAACATCCGTCTCCCTATTTATTTTTAAATGAAGAGCTTTCCCTTAAACGTGGGAATTTAAATATTTTAAGCTTTGGAATAAAATCAACTCACAGTGGGTAGTCATTGCTGACACTCTGTATTATGTGAGGAAATGTTTTATTTGAATAGTTTACTTATATTAGCCAAATATAATTAATTGTATCTTTTATTTTACATGTTTCATATATTAGCAGATGTCAAAGATGCATCAACTTCCATAACACTTGCTTGCTCCTAATTCCTTACAAGGTATAGAGGAAGTTTTTTCATTGGAAAACTCACAAACATCCCACAATAAATTTCAAAGACTTATTTTGAGAGATTGAAAGTTTTTTTAGCTGTTAGCTTTAGATTAATCCAAGCTGGGGGATTTTAGGACTAGAAATCCATGAAGAGATAGTATTTTACTAATAAGTTCTTGGAAATCTCAAGTCCTGATTTTTTTAATAATAGTACTAAGGAAGATAATTTACAGCAAAACACTTCTCTACAAGTTACTGAGTGTCAAGCATCATTCCCAGAGCTTAACCAGTATTAACTAAATTGAACATCATGACAAGCCTCAGGGTGGCCAAGCCGTTTGCCAGGGCCCTGCACCAAGCTGGCATTCCCTGCATCATGGCATCCCTCCAGCGGGACATGGCCTGTGCCCTGGAGTAAAAATCCCATATATTCTTACCAAAATATCAGGAATCTGTATAAAATAAGATATATAAACCCAGTTAAAACCCCAAGATACCTGGCTCTTTTATAAAAATAAGCACCTTGTTCTTTAGCCATACCATTGTACCAAAAACGCTTTGAATATGCTGTTTAACCATAAGAAAAGGCCTGGCATGGAGGGGTTTCCCCAGCAGGAGGCAAGAATCAGGCTACCAAATGATGGTGGACAGATGAGCCCCGGGAAGAAGGCTGAGACTTGAGGGTTATACTGAAAATCTTGCTGGGATCATTGGACAGATGTAAAATAAGAGAAGCCCATTGATGGAGTTTTTAAAATATCACAAAGGAAAAAAGATGGATACACAGCTTTTGGGGGCTCTGTTTGTACGCCTATCCAATGGTTCTTGTCTTTTGAGATGAACGAAAGAATGCGATCACATACAGTGATAAGTAAGTACTCAAGGAATTAGGTTATCATCCTTGTTTGACAGGAGGTGCACCCAACATCGAGACCCCCTTCTCTCTCTCCCAGGACAATGATAGTTGTCTTGACTTAAAGGTGTGAGTATTGATGACAACTCAGAACCTGAAAGTCAATCGGTTGCCTGACCAAAATGCATTAAATTGACCAAGCTTTACTGGGAGCCTCTGTGGACCAGAAGTAAATAAACTGAAGACCTGTCTTTGTCCTTAAGCAGTGGAAACTCAGGAGGGAGAGCTAGACCCATAAATAACTGAAGGGCATCGCATTATGTATGTGCTGAAATGAGGTGCAGATTTGTTTCTGAAGACTTGCTTCTAGGTAGCGTGGTCCCATAGAGTGGGGGGAGGGAATTGTCCTTGCTGGAAAACGATGACACACAGCACTAACTCCCCTTGTCTGGCCGACAGCGACCTGCGGGGGGACCTTGAGCAGCATGGGGGGCGTGATCCTGAGCCCGGGGTTCCCGGGCACCTACCCCAGCAACCTGGACTGCACCTGGAAGATCGCCTTGCCCACTGGCTACGGTGAGTGAGATACTTTTTCATTCCTCAAAATTCAACTTTTTAATTTTTATATTGGAAAGAATTAGGCTGAGTGAAAAATGGGCCTATTCTGTTGACCTAAGTGTGTCTTTAATTGAAAGTAGCTTACAGATTTAAATAAATCTTTGGCAGAATAACTTTGAGAACAGAAAGTTACTTGAAAAATCAGTTCAGCCGTGCAAGACTTTTCAAGGCAAATTAAATTAGTTGAATGATGAACAGTAGAGGCACATGACGTGCAGAATGTAGCGTCCCTAATTCAGTTATCAATCTCTTTATAACACTGTCTTTTATAATGTATCACTGGAATTCAGTAATGGTGGTAGTTTCTCTTGAACAATTTTTAAGGTTTTTCTCAGGTTATGACTCATTCTAGTATTGTTCTATAAACTTCTGTTGTTATAACTTGCATTGATTTAGGTTTATGAAAATGGCTTTTTATCATATTTAGTTATGAACTTTCAGGTTACTTACCTTAAATAGGTCCTAATTTTAATTGTTAGGTACACTAAAATCCCATTCTGGCCTGCTTCAGAAATTCACAGTCTGTGTGAAACTTTGATTCCCTATCATGCCTTTCCTTGTCTGCCTCATGATGTCCTTATATTTTAGTTCATTAATTTGGGTTTTCCCCACCTGTGATTTTCTCAAAAGTACGCAGTATGATAGGGGTGCCAAATTAGATACTCACAGAATGTCCCAGAGTGTCTCAGAGTAATTGAGTACTCATGAATGTTAGTTGAGGGATGAATGAGCATAAGCATAAGTGGAAATCGTTACCTTAGAAGAGGATTATATATTTTAAGTTTTCAAAGCTCTTGCCTTGAGAATCTGTGCCGGGAGGGCAGCAGGAAAGGGAGGGTCCACCTGCTCAGCTGAGAGCCGCCAAGAGGGCAGCGGGCGTGAGGCCACCAGGGCAAGGGGGAGCGTGGAAGGGACCCCCCCCCAGCGTGGAGAACACACGTGAGGTTCATGTCCACTGAGTTCCTGAAGGGGCCACCAGAGTGTGGGGATAAAAACGGGGAGACAGTTCACAGAAGGATCACAGAGGCGCTCTATTTCTTCCAGGTTTTTTAGTTTTGTTTTTTAAATCCTGAACTCTCTGAACATAGAGGCCGTAATTGTGCTCTGTGGTAGACGGAACAGAAGCCTTTGCCTTTAACCAACAGTGGCTCAGCTATCCTCAAAGCCTGGTCTGTTTTCTCACCCTGGGGATCTGAAGATCTGGACATGGTTGGTTCAGTGTTTAGAGTCAGGTGTCAGGATCGGAGTTGTAGGTGACCCAGGAGGTTCCAACAGGGTCTGAGCATCTTGAGGGTCACAAGTTTATAAGACGAGTAATGATAGTTCACTCAGGCTACTGCACTGAGTGAACCTCCAGGGACCTCGTCTTCCTCACCTCTAAAAAGGAAATAACCACACAGGGTTACATGAGGATTCACCAAAACAACTCGGGCGAGAAATTTAGTACCGGGCTTGGCATGTCGTAAACAACAGCAGCAAAAAGCTAGCTGGTCTTTAGATTGTTGCTGCAAATGGTTCCCACTGTTCTTTCAAACCTCATCAGAAGCATTTTACTCATGCATGGATATACACATTTTATTAATTTATTTTCCCAACCTTACTGTTCTGTGATCTGAGAAGGCTGTTGTCTGGCATATTTACGTATGTTGCTCACTCACTGATAAACCAATATGCAAGACAGTAACTCAGGAAAAACAAAAAAGAACAGTTAGATTGTCTGACCTCACGATCATGATCTGTGAACCTAAAAAAAATTTATTTGAAGAAAGGTCAAAATTTTAAAAATATTTATGAAATATTACAATTAAAATTATTTGTCTTTAAAATCTGTGGTATTGCCTAGTATTGGGCTTTAAAAAGCATCTTGAAGAATAAGCAAAAAGAAACCTTATGTCTTAAATCCTAACTACATACAAAATAGTATGACTGTCCCTAGCACTTAGAATAGATGTAGTCATGCTTCGGAATAATTTGCTACAGATGGAATTTAAGTACCACACCAGGTTTGTCTGTGATAAATTTTATAATCTGTAAATATACTTCTAAACATGACATTATACATTTAAATTTAGGGAAGAGGCATGTACATTCCCGTTTCCTGGATTGTCAGTTTGGGTTTGGGTTGCTCAGGGTGTTAAGGATTATTGTACCGGTGACTGCAATTCCCCCAGCCACCCTGAAAAACACACCTATCCAGAATATGAGACATCAGTGCCTTTTCTTGAAAAAAAATAGGTTAGATGCCTTTCACTCATGGAGGATTTTATTGCTGTGTTTTGGATCTTTCCATACGACTGAATATGCATGGGACCACCTGATAGATATCCGACCCATTCGTTAAGCAGCTACCAGCTCCGTCAAATAATTCTTCTGATTAATCCTTCTTCTGTCCCACATGCATGGACCAGTCAGTAGCTTAATTAAATAGACAAAATGATTGGTTGCTCTGGCATCACGTGAAAGCCACCTTGGTCTCCCCTTGCTAATTACTCATCCCCCCCAGCAGCTATTTCCTGCATCCAGCCTCTGTGAGGGCCTGCAATCAAGAGACTTTGTCTAAGGAGTGGGCAGTGTATATGGTGGTTCCTCATGTCTTTGAGCTCTGAGGTTAGCTGGGTAGAAATCCTAGTTCTGTCAGTGACTGATGGTATGAATTTGCCCAAGTTATCAACATGTTTTAGAACCTTTATCCCTTATCTTTAAAACGAATATGATAAAATATCATTCTCCGACAGCCGTTAGGAAGTAATGCAAACGCCTGATATGGAGAAGGCATTACTTAACTGCTTTTAGTTTCTAAGCCAAATGCTCTAATGATTTCTATGTTGTTTTCTTTCCTTTCCACAAATTTGGGTTGCTGTTTTGTGTGGCTTTGGCATGAGCTCAATCACCACAGAACTTGTGTCTCTATTTTCTTGAAAATTTCTAAAGGCATAGTTAACAGAAATGAAATCAAGTTTTTCTACTTTACCATTACTTTTTTTTTTTTAACATCTTTATTGGAGTCTAACTGCTTTTTATATTTAAAACCCACTGCACTTATACCGCACACCATGAGGTCCAAATTGGCCATGCCTTTAAACCACCTAGAAGTCTAAGGAGGATGTAAGAGACTCTTTAGACTATCCACTGAATTCTAAAACTATTAACTCCTTTGCTCTGTGTTTATTATGTACAGAAGATATAAAATAGAGCACTGTACTATTCACAGGTTCTATCAACTAAGAGACGAGAGTTTAACTCTGAAGCCATTGTCAGGTTACTATTCAAAATTTTGTCAAAATCCAAAGTCAAAATTTTTTCTGCAGGTGCCTTTTACTGACACTTAATTTTCAGTGTGTAATGACAATCGGTGTAAATTCCACCCAAGATGGGCATTCAGACTGGTTTTCTTGTTGCAGTGACACATTTTTGGTATTCTGTGAGGTAAGAAAAGAATAGGTTAACACTTATTTTAATCCCTTCGTTTTGGCTTCATGATGTCAAACTGGACACAATTTGCTGAAAATTAGATAGCTAAAAATTCCATTCTAAACCAGATTAGAGCTGGGCTTGGTTCTATTTCCTGATATGTATTAGGTAGTTTGATATGTGGCTGGATACTTTATCCTGCTTAATATGCTAATTTTTTTCATAAAATTATAATTGTCATAATTCCATTTCAAGTTTAATTCCGAATCAGTAAAAGGCCACGGTCACCATTTCCTTTGCTTTAGAGATATTGGCCAGCCTTCCTTTTTTTTGCCCCTTGATCTGCTTGCTGTCTCTCATTTCTTTCTTGACTGGGTCATTCTGTGAATTTCAAAATGAGTCTCTGGATGAATACATCTGACGTCTGCATATGCTTATCTGAAATGAGCCTATTTTAAGCCATTTCCCTGCTATTTGATTTTATACCTAAAAAGAGGATACATTTTTTAAGTGTTCTAATCTTGCCCTAGTTTCACATCCTATCTGGTACTTTTAGGACGTAAATAGAAATGTTAGTAATTCAACATTCGTTTTTGATTATTATTGTGTCAGCTTCTGTGTTCTTCCTCCTGGTGAAGAATGTGACGGGTATTTATGAAACTCTGTAGACCACAGGGGTTCCGTGGCCTTGATGTAGCCACCAAAAAAAAAGAAATCCATTAGTATAGTTTATTAATTAGCTAAAAAAACCTCTTTTTCTTATCAGATTTGTGGACCAGGCCACAAAAGAGAACTGTATTTAATTCAGCAGTGGGTGAGGGAATAGATCAGATACTGTTGCGTGACTCAGGAAGTGGTTCAACTGTCACAGGAGACAGGTCAGAATTGAAGGGCTGGGGACCACTAGCCCTGCCTCCTTTCCTTCCTTCTTTGCTTTCTCCCTGTCTCTCTCTCTCTTTCTTTTTCTCTGTCTTTATCTCTCTCAATCTTTCTCTCTCTCTTTCTTCTTTTCTTGCTTCCAGATTTCTTTTGACCAAACGTATTTACTGGGATTTAGGAGAAAATGAATTAGCTCACTGATGTCTTTTCAACACTTTTTAATATTTGCAGAAATGTTTTAAATTTATAGGTTTGTTCCATGTTGGTCGTCTGTTGTGCCTAGTATTAGAATGGGCAGGACGGACACAGGCTGGGCTGTTCCTTCTCTGGCTGCTCATGTGTCACCAGTACATATGTTTGGACCATATGTTACAAATTGAATTACTCCTTCCAAAAAGGATTCCAAAGTTTGGTTGCCTTGTTAAAGATGTTTCATTGTAAGTCTTTCTTCTGCTTTTCACTCTCTCGGTCTCTTCATGAAGTATTCCACATTCTACTTCTTCCAATCTTCTCTATCAAACTAGATTGAACAATTTTAATACAAAATTATTTTCTCCAAAAAAATTGTAATATTTTTAACATGGTGATATCATTAGCTTTTGACTAGCACATTTTCATGCTAAACCAGAGAACATGAGGGCTCTGTCAATTGGAGTTGGTGTCCATCCAACTCTGCCTCTCCCTGTGGTACATGGGACATAACACCCAGCCTTTCTGAGCCTTAGTTTGCTCACCTGTGAAATGATGGTCATAACAGTGATTACCTGATAAACTGAACCCCAAGAGTGATAGGTGGCCTTACACTCTGCCCAACCAGAAAGGCCATTATTTACTCTTTTGTTCCTCCTCACAAGGTTTTCTTCATAATTGATAAAATTGTGTTTCTTGGATGATTTTAAACTTTATTGAGTACCTTTAGGTTGTTCTTCCCTATTACTCTTTGCATGAGCTTTTCTTCTTCTTCTTTTTTTTTTTTTTTACTGAATTCAGGCTTTTGATACCTGCGTTTTCCATCAATACTAAGTAGATATGTTACTTTAAATTCTCTAGGTATTTACACTTAAGTAAGGTAATCCACGTTAACATGATCTTTAATATGATAATTTTAATATCTTTAATTTCCTAAAACCTAGAAAACATGTCAAATATATTAGATGAAAAGGAAAAAAATAAATCTCTTTTTATCTATCAAGAACAGGAGAAGAATAACACAAAGTAAAGCTTTCCTCGTATGTTGAGAGAATGATCTACAGTAGCTGCTGGTATTCTCAGTTTAGGCTTTACAAATCTAACTTAATTGCCTGGATTTGTGCAAAAGCTAATGTCTTTGGCATTCTAAATAAACTTGAAAGTGAATTAAAATATTTCAGACACAGTAGTCAATTAAATTTTCAACAATACCACAATGCAAATAACTCTAAATTATTTTGATTTTGGTTTTCTTCTAAGCTATCACTGTAGTTTATCTGAGACACAGATCAGTATGATGCTAGCAATATGGGTCCTTCAGACCGTCTTGGTATCTTGCCCTGTGCCAGGCTGTTAGATTGAATTGTGAGAGCTAGAGTGGGGTTGATCCGAGTGGGTTTCTTGCAAACACCAGTAATTTGTTTTGCAGGCACTACACAATTGAAACAATCACTTACCAAACCAAGAAGTTTCTTGTGCAGTGGTATGCCCTTCCATTTAAAAGCCACTTTAAAGATTGTTGCATTTTGTTAGATCTGTATTGGCTTCTTCCTTGATAAAGCCACAAATTAAGGATGATTTGACGTACAATTACAACCTTGTGTTTCTGGTTGTAATGATTATAATAGCAGCTGGACAAAATCACTGCCATATGTATGGATGTAAGTCACCATTCTAAGAATTATACCTGCTTGTCTCTGTGATGCAATGCTGGTAACACCCGTATTTCACAAATAAGTTGACTTAGGGGCATTTACTACATGGACAAAGGTCACACAGCTAGTAGGTAGCTGAGGTGAAACTGAACCAAGGATCATTGTAATTCACAAAGTGTGTGCTCCGCTCGGCCTCCTGGAGAGATGCTGTTTGGGGAAACTGATACAATTTTAATCCCTATTGGTAAACATTATCATAAAATTTGATATTAACTTCCACCGATTTTGCATATTTTTTCATAGGTGCACATATTCAATTTCTGAATTTTTCTACCGAAGCTAATCATGACTACCTTGAAATTCAAAACGGACCTTTCCACACCAGCCCGATGATGGGGCAGTTCAGTGGCCCCGACCTGCCTGCACCCTTGCTGAGCACAACTCATGAAACGCTCATCCACTTTTACAGCGACCACTCGCAGAACCGGCAGGGATTTAAACTCACTTACCAAGGTAAGGAGTCAAAACACATCTAGGGATGCTTCTTACAGGTAAATTGTAAGGGTAAACCTCCCTAGCCGGTTAAAGGCTTGTACGGCTGGAGTCATTTCTAGTTGGGCACAGTTTTCTGACTGGGAGTGGAGTGGAGTCTTGGCTGTTGTACACACAAGTCAGGACGCAGACACAAGGAGCAGGGTCAGCCATGCACTGTCACTGCTTCACCTGAAGTCCCTTGTCTCTACCCTCAACGGCCACCATCACCACCTTCAAGCCCCTTGGCCCCATCACCAGGTAGCCTTCTCACCTGTCACCATGTCCTCTTGGCCACGTGTCGGTATTTCCCATCAGGACTATGGTGCAGGGAGTCCGTTCACAGTGGAAGTGGGTCTGACCGTGTCTCTCGTGCCCTTAAGCCTTGTCTCAGCTCAAAGTAATGGTTCTATGTACTATTCAAGTCATGTTTAAATTATGCCAGAAAAAAAAATGAGAATGAACCCTACGTGTTTTTAAACCATCAAAATAGAGGTCTCTAACAAAAGTTTGAATCTACCATTATCAAAGCATTTTTGACATGTGAAAAAGTTCAGAGTTTTCATTTCAAACACAGTAATTTAGCTGGCCTTTTCTTGAATGTTGTTAATTCAAATGAAGTTGAAAATGTCAAAAGTGGAGTCTTTTTTTTAACCCAGCAAAATCACTTGATTTCTTTAATTTCATAGGCTACCCTGGAAAAATAGAGATTTAATATTTTATTACTGGAAGAGGATGGCATTTTGTGTTGAACTCTTAGACCTTGTTACTTCAGTTGTTACTTAAAATATAAATTTACATTTCCAGAATTTGGGTCTCTTAAAATAGGAATCCAGGTAGGAGAAAAAAGAGAGGGTGGTACAGGTTGAGGAATGCAGCAGGAGACCTTGCCAGAATTTCTCTAGGTCCGTCTGTGTCTTTCATTCTGTCTCACCTCGATCCCCCTTCATCTCAGCCAAGGGTATCACTTCCTCCTGGAAAGGCTCACACACACACAGAACAGCGGAAGGCAGACAGCTTCCCCCAGGCCAGCGCGGAGGTCTGCCTGCAACCCTGCTCGTCCTCCTTTTGGAGACAAGAGAATGCTCCCCCTGCTTCCAGGCAACCCCTCCCGGGCTCTAGGCTCTAGAATGTTTCTTTTTACTCTGTCAGGGCTGTCAAGACAGGAATCGTCTTCCCTTTATTGCATTTGCAGCTGCTACTTCTCTACCAGATCTTTCTCATTAGTGTTTCAAATATACTCAAATTCCTCTCTCCCTCACACACACCCCTGTTTATATTTAATTTTAATGACCTGCATCTTCCTTCAGCTCCCACTTTGTAAGAAACCTCTGGGAGGAAGGGTCTACCCCAGCTCTCCCAGCGTCTCCCCCTCTTCCTCGCTTCTCCTGCCCACCCGCAGGCATCTGCCTTTAACACCCTCCTAGTGACACGATCGGCCGAGTCGGCAGTTCTTTGTGTCGTCTGAGATTCTCCAGTGGGGGTGATGGGACCGGCCAGAGACAGACTAGCAAGAGGAGAACAAGCGCAAGTTCATTAACATGCCCATCACTCGGACACACAGACACCTGGGAGAACCCAGACATGAGTCACTCGAAGGAGTGGTTAGGACTCGGGTTTAGGTACCATCTGAGGCTAAAACAAAGGAGAAGCGTTTGGGGCTTCTAGGAAGGGGAGGTGGCAATGGGGAGAAAAGCAGGAAATGTGTGGTTCACAAGGGTTGCTGAGTCAGGCTTGTTGTGCTGATTTAAAGAGGAGAGAAAGCCCTGCAAATGTACATTTTCTTCGTAAATGTAAATTTCCTCCACAAAAGGGGACCCTGTGCCCTGTTTTTAGAGTTTTCCCCTGCATCTGCTTGTTCTCAAAATACCTCAAGGTTTATTGAGCAAACACGGATGTAGCTCTTTCCAGTACCTACACAAGGACTCAGCAGGCCTGATGGAGTCAACAGCCGTCTCGTCTCCCGCACAAGTGAGGGACCACGGGTCCATCCATCGGTCTCTGTCTCAGCATCTGGGCACTGAGCCTGTGGCAGCTGCCGTTGCCTCTCATTCTGCAGACCCTCACAGACCCTTCCTTCTGCCTGTGCTCCCACTGCATCCCTCCTCCAGCCCCACCCCATTTCAGCCAGAAAGCCCCGGCCGGTGGGTGCATTCTCCTCTGGGATCCGGTCCTTCCTGGTACCTCTGTGTGTGAACTGCCCCCTCCCTGTCCCAACTTAAAACGACTGATTCTCCACTGCTGCTCAGAGAGGCTTCTCTCCCACCTGAGGCTGAAGCACCAAAGGCTCCTATAACTGGTGTCAAATGCAAAACAAATTCAGATTTAGTAAGAAGAGACTTTTATTGGGAAAGATTATTTATTGCAAGAGGGGAAGAGGTCTATTGCCATAGAGAGAACAAGGCTACAGCCATAAGATCAGCAAGCATCTCGAGGGTTAGGAAAAGGCTTTTCCTTCATGGAGAGCAGTAAACAAAGCTAGAAGAAGCTGGGGGTAGGGGCTGCGGTGACCAGGAGGGCCATGAGGGGATGTGGGTGAAAGCAGGTCTTTCCCTGAGGCCAACCTGTCTGTGGCCCAGCCTGAGGGTGGGCCAACGTTTAGGGGGAAGAAAAGCATTACTGAAGTTTGGTTTATAAGAGTTTTGTTCCAGTTGACTGCTGAGGACCAAACAGTTCAGCTAACCTTTGAAAGGGAAAGCATGGGAATTTGGAGGATTTTGTCAGGTCCGGTCACAGGTAACCAAAGGGCACCTTGACTCTTGTCTCAGTCCGGGGGGAGGTGGTCCTTTGCACTAAGTCATTTCCTGAAACACAGAGGACTTAGGGAAGGGGGTGGGTTTCCTCACCTCAACTTTTCTCTAGGATTCCTGAGCTCAGGTGAACTTTCACATTGTCATTGGGAAGGGAACCGAGCAGGGTCTGAGGGCTCGGATTCTGAAGCCTTACTAGTTAAAGGAATCCCATCCATGAGCTCCGACCCGGGCCTTGACGCTAACACAGGTTTACTGATAACTAAACTGCTCCTGTGCACGTGACTCCACTTGACTTTCTATCCAGAGTCAAAAAGGAACATATGAAATCTGCGAAAGAACCCAAAGAGAACACTGAGAGCCCAGAGCGAAAAGTGCACCCTGACTCGTGGTGGCAGAGAAGATGCAAAGCCATGCATTCTTAAGGACTGGGGAAAATTCGTATGCGAAAGAACCCAAAGAGAACACTGAGAACCCAGAATGAAAAGTGAACTCTGACTGGTGGTGGCAGAGAAGATGCAAAGTCATGCATTCTTAAGGACTGAGGAAAATTCATATGCTGAACTGAGATTTTCACCTTTCCTACAAATGTTTGTGTAGGGGACCCTGCTTTTCTAGGTTCTTGGTTGAGACCTCCTGTAAAAAAAGGCAGATTAACAGTGGAAAATCAGAAGTTAATAACATGTATGCCTGCTGCATACAGGGGAGATTCCCAGGGAAGCTGATTAACTCCCCAGCATGGCCCAAGCCACCACCTTAAACACCACCCCAGCTGAAGAGCCAGAAGCTGGGGGGAGTCAGGGGAGGTGAGCAGCAAAGCAGAGGAGACAGGCTTACAGTTGCTGTGCAGACTGAGGCCTTTTTTCTTCTCCATTGATAAGTTGCTAGAGGTTTAGCCATCTTTCTCTTCCTGGAACAGAGAAAGGACACCCTTACAAAGGGAGTGTTCCCTCATAAATGTATTCATAAATGTCTCTTATAAACAGGTTACCTCTACTCTGTTTTCAGAGATTCCCCCATTTCTGCAGTTTCTTAAAAATAACCAGAGACTTCCCTGGTGGCACAGTGGTTAAGAATCTGCCTGCCAATGCAGGGACACGGGTTCCATCCCTGGTTCGGGAAGATCCCACATGCCGCGGAGCAACTAAGCCCGTGTGCCACAACTACTGACTCTGCACTCTAGAGCCTGCGAGCCACAACTACTGAGCCCGCATGCCACAACTACTGAAACCCGTGCGCCTAGAGCCCGTGCCCCGCAACAAGAGAAGCCACCGCAATGAGAAGCACGTGCACCGCAACAAAGAGTAGCCTCTGCTCAATGCAGCTAGAGAAGGCCCGTGCAGCAACCAAGACCCAACGCAGCCAAAAAATAACTTAAAAAAAATAATAACTTAAAAAAAAATAATAAGCAGCTCGAGATAATCCTCTTGCCAAAGACATATTTTGGGGTGGCAAATTCTGCTCCCCTTCATCTGTCTAGATATAGATTCACCTCTCTTAAAATTAAAAAAGAAGCTTTTGTGAGGATCATAGCAGTGTTCTTCTCTGGGCTTCTCCCTCTTGGTTTCCATCCATCAGAGTTGCCAGTGGTGATTTAAAATCCAATTTGTAAGTTTACAGATTCACCTGTCACATGATTAGGTGACCATCAAAAGAAATAAAATAAGAAACAACACTCAAATCTCAAATTATTCTACTGTCCCTGTCATATGTCTGAAGTCACAAATATCACCAATTTGTAGTGCCTGTCTCTTGACCACTCAGGCCTGGACAGAGTAGATCCTGGCACACGGCTGCACCATCAGAACCTTAAGGGGAAAAGGTGGTTTGGGCCTGAATTCCTGAGAAGAGGCACAAGGAGTTTGCAGAGATGGTGAGATTGAAGACTGGATTTCTTTGCACCTGAGTCTGACTTTATGCAGGGTTACAGTCTGTCCTTCCGAAGGGTGTTGTTTATATATATAAATGTTCCTTAAGGTGTTTATTCCAAATGTAGGTTTTAAAATGAATACAAGCTAAGGGCTGGAGACTTTTTAAGAGCTGGGGTGTGGGGCCTTGGCCCTCTTGGTTTGCCTGAATCCCATAACCCTTCAGTCAGCTCCCAGGCAAGATGTAGTTACAGGGCTTGGAGCCACTGAAGCTCAGCTCCTGTCCTCCAGGGCAACTGCAGAGTGGGGGCACTTATCACCCCTGATGTCACATTTCAGAGGGACGGTCCCCAGGTCCTTGAGAAAAACACACCTGGGCTGTAAAACTGACAAGAGGCTTTTACGAAGATTTACATACATCTCCAAGGGACAGAGGGAAAATATACAGTGACAAGTTTTCTAAAACACTCTAAGAAAAGGGAGATCAGCAGCAGAGTCTGGATGAAGCCTGGCCAGGTCAGAGGCGAAGGACGCGTTTGTAAATGAGCCCATGTGGTGAGGACATTCAATTGTGAAATAATTTGCATCCCACGTTGAGAAGTTGAATTTTATTCTCTAGGCCCATGGTTCTAGAATTCAAGGGATCCATGACTTGAATGGTAAATATCTACCGCATGAGATATAGATATTATAATTTATATATAATATTAATATACATAATATCTCTATATAAATGTAAAAATACAATTTTAATATTTTCCTCTTAACCTCTAATGATGCGAATGTAGTATTAGCGTAACCTGTGCTTTGTCACCAAATCACAGATAATTCCATGTTTTATTACAATCATTGCAGATATCTCAAAATATTACTATACAATATTGTGAAGTGACATTAGTTATTAGACCTGCCACCTGCCATTTAGTGAAATAACAGCACATCTAGTTATACCACAAGTCTGGCTTTCATCACACTTTCCTAAGTAAATTTTTCCTTTGTAATCTGATGTATTTGTTTATGCATTTAAAATATTAGTTTGAGGTTAGTGGACTTCACCAGAATGCTAAAGGAGTTCACATTAAAACTCTTAGGAAAGCTGGTGGGTAATAAACTGTTGAAGGTTTAAAAATGGCTGTCTTAGTCCATTCAGGCTGCTTTAACAGAATACCATAGCCTGAGTGGCTTTTAAACAGATATGTGTTGCTCACAGTTCTGGAGGCTGTGAATCCAAGATCAAGATGCTGGCAAAGACACGCTTCCTGGTTCCTAGACAGCATCTTCTCACTCTGTCATCACTTGGCAGAAAGGGTGAGGGAGCTCTGTGGGGCCTGCGTTATAAGGGCACTAACCCCATTTATGGGGCTCCACCCTCATGACCTATCACCTCCCAAAGGAGCCACTTCCAAAACCATCACGTTGGGAGCTAGGATTCAACATACCAATCTGGGGACACAAACACTCAGTATATTGCAGTGAAAATTGCATTAGCCATATGTTCATTTTTTAAAAGTTTAGTCTCCACATACATTGTGGACTATTAAGCCGGCAAGAAATGGGTTTGGCAAAAAGAGGGAGACTGGCGGTAAGAAAACATGCTTAAGAGACAATTTTAAAGTTTCAGGCATGGATGGGGACCATGTGCCCAGGCTGAGGCAGTGTGCTTGGTACCTACTGCAGAGGAAGTAATGAGGGTGATGTGGTGGGTGGCGGAGCCTCTCCCTGAGACTGAGACTTGAAGAACAAGAATGGGAAGGAGCCGGGGGCTGTAAAGAGCAGGGACGTGTGTCCGGGTGGAGAGAGGAGCTCCCATGTTCAAAGAACAGAGAGGACAGAGCTGGAGTGCCGAGAGGAACAGGGTCTGAGAGGTTTGCAGGATGGAGACTGTTTGGGAGTTGGGTGGTAACACATTCAGAGTTGTTTCCAGGTGCAGTGTAAAGTCATTGAAGTACGTTAGCAAAAGATAAGTCCCTGCAATGCAGAGAATGGATTGTTGGAGGGGGAGGGAGGAGAGGAGAGAAAGCAACAAACCCAACGAGAAGGGTCCAGGAGAGATGCAGGTCTCAGCTTCAACACAGTTTTCTTTCATTGTGTCACCTTCATCTGGCTCTTAGATCAACTTAGAATTTGAATGGTATTATTGTGAACCCCATGCTGCTCTTTCATATTTCTGTACCTCTGGTCTCTCCCCCCTTCCCTATTCCTGTTGAGGTGTATTCTGTTAAAATATGAGCATTTCATTCGTGATCATTTTAAACTTGGTTATTACATGGTAGTCTTCACTGTTTGACACGACCTTAGTATTTGAGTCAATAAGAAAAGTATAGCATAATTATTTCTCCTACATGTAAGCTGCCAATTAAGTGATATATCTCAGTTGACCCCAAGAACTTTTGAGAAGTCTCCCCCAATTTGAATATTCTTAATAATATATTGAAAAATTTAACTTTTCTTTCTTTATTGACATTGCAAAAGTCAAATACAGATTCCCATGCTAGTACTGTTTGCCATGTAGTTTTGAAACTAGATTTTATCTTACGTAGCTTTAAACTGCCACAGTTCAAAAAAGTGTTTTTTGTTTTCTTTCTCGATATTTTCCAGGTAGGGTTACTAAGGCCATGTCTACATAGCTCCAAAAGCTACCAATTAGTTCACTCCAAAAAGAATGTTAAAAAAAAAAAAAGGAAGGAAGGAAGGGCACAACAATACCACAGAAAGTCTGTGTAGGAATCCTTTAGACTAGAGATCATAAAGCTGCTGTGATTGGTTAGCAAAATATTAATATTTTTAAAATTGTCAATATTTAGAATTAGATTTCACATAATTGGTGAAAGACCCATAGATCCACTTTCCCTTTTCCTGTTGCAATGTCAGGGATGACTTTTGGCCACATTGACAGGTGGGAGCCATCCCCTGAAATGTCAGAGTGATGGCCCTTCCAGGGTCTAGAGGCATCGACTTCAGAAATCTCCTGTAGTTGCCTGCAAGCTGTGATCCCACACTGTCTGCCTGGCCTGTAGGCATTCAAATTTGTTGAGTCCGCATCTAGGCCAGACATCTGGTTGGTTGAGCAAACGTTTTATTTACTTGACACCTGACTCTACATTTAAGTATCCACATTTTTAAAAGAAAAATCCCTAAGTAATATATTTTTATGTAGGCAGTTAATTTGCTATAGTTGAGAGATATAAAAATAAATTAAGTAAAAAAGAAGGAGAACACGAATATGAGGCATTCTGATTTCTTGCAGAGTATCTTACCTGACAGGGATGAAACTTAATTAGATAGTTTGTCATTTTATAAAATTTATAAGTTGGCAAAGTGACACAACTCTGATGTGTGTGTGTCACATCAAAATTCCTAGGTTCACCTGAGATTTATAAGTCAAGTTTATGATTAATAACACATAAGAAGATGCATAAATCATGCAGATAATTCTTGTCATTCTCAATGATGTCTGTGTTGTACCCCTTATTCCTAAGCCTTCTCGTTTATTTATGACCATATAAAGGTCAAAAATGCTACTAGTAGATGTAGCTGTCTTGAAGTTAAATGACTTACACAGAACTTGAGAAATGAAAGGTGAACTGTGTGAAATAAAATTGAGTTCGTGTACCCTAATTCTAAGTCAAAAACTGGAAGATGGGAGATAGGACGAAGATATTTATCAACTAATTAGTTATCAGTCAGAAAATGTAATAGATATCAGAAAGATGACTACGTGATTCCATAGGCTATCACATCAAGCACCTATAATTTAAACACTTGATGCAAATATCGTTTGAGATTGTTATATGTGAATAATCGTTATTTTTCCAGATCCAAACAAAGGATTCTCCTAAGAAAGAGAAAATTCTGTGTGTTGTCTTATTCTTGTAGTATAAGGTATGGGCTTACTGGTACTGAGATTTATTTTTCATAATATTGGTGAAATGTTGCCATATTAAGATTTTTAGTGATTTTGTTTTCCTTTTGTTTTTTTGTGACTTGACATTTGGCGAAGCTGAATATTTATCTTCCTTCTTTCCCTATTTCCTCTCTTCCTTCCCTCCTTCCTTCCTTCCTTCCTTCCTTCCTTCTTTCCTTCCTTCCTCCTCTCCTCCTCCCTCCCTTATCTTTCTTTCTCTCTCTTACTTTCTTTATCTTTTTTACACTATAAAGCATAATTGTTGAATGCCAAAAACTTAAAGATAATTTTAAGTGCTTCAGCCATAGGTAGTAAAAACATCTTTTTCCTTTTGCTATATGTGCTATGCACCTTAAAAAAAAAAAGCCAACATAGTAGGATATGTTAAATCTGCTTATTCATGCATACAATCACAAAACCATTGCATTTTTAGTGAATTGAATCTATGAGAAAATAGGCTATAGTTTGTGGATACCAATTTTTTCCCCTTTAGGAGGAAAAGCAATTAAACTGCCTTTATGTGCAATGAGCAACTGAAGAATTCATTCTAACTGATTGTGTAAGCACACTCACTGTTCCTTACAGATACGACCATAATTTATACATGAAATTGACACGCCTCTAAGACTGTCGCTCTTTTTCCTTCTAACGTGATATTCTGAGTCATTGAGGAATAAAGGCGGGGAGCTTCCTCTGTCCTTTTCCACCATCTGCATGAGTGAATCAGGCTCTCAACATGAGGCTCTTTATAAAGAAGCCTATTTCACATAAAAATGCTTAAAACAGTGGGTAATACATAGTTGTATCAATTCTCATCCCCTCCAGGGTGTCCTTTTTCAGGATGGAAAAGTGCCTACAATGTGGTTCATGGACTAGACTCTTGGAGACTAGGGTCCAAATCTTCAAAGTTGTCCAATTGCCTCCCTGCAGGTCGTGTGGATTTGCTTTTCCTTTTATGGGTTTGCTGAAAGTAAAAGTAACAATCTCAACCACTTTCTGCCTTAAGAGAGCTATTCCTCTGAACCAAAGGCACACCTGGACGGGTATGTCAGTGGATGTGTCTCCTAGGTGACGGCGCCTTCAGGTGTCCACATCCCAGTTGAGATGTGCCGTGTGCTTCTTCATCAGTCCTCCCCAAGCTCCTGATGCAGTGAAGGGATTCTGAGTCTGATGTGTGAGTCTGTAGTCTTAGTGAGTCCAACAATTCCTTTGCGTCGAAATAAAAGTTTCTCCACCAGGTAAAGGCTATTGTGTTAAAGGATTCCTGGGCACTTAATCCTTGGTTGGTCAAAGCACAAGACACAATTGTAGTTGCAACTGTGAACAAGCAATTTGGTGAACTGTCCTGCAGGGGAGCCTTTGGGCAGTGGGAAAGGCATGGGATTGGCTGCAGCCTTAATGTAGGTGGATGTCATCAGTAGGTTCTGGGATCAAGGTGTTCACATAAGGAACACAGAACATTTAGGTGGACAATCGTTACAAAGGGAGGTGATGTGTTATCCTAGCCATGATAACAGCCACTTTGGGAAACTGGTGAGCTTGTGTATGTGTGCCTTTGAGAAATTCCGCTGACTACAACACGAGCCTTAGCCACTTCTATGACCAGATTAATCTTATCATTGAGAGGAAGCCGAGGACTTGAAAAGGGCTTGGAGGTCATATTCAGCGTAGATGTTGGTGCAGACTGCAGTCTCTCCTCCCTGTAAGGAGGCTGTTTTCTTAAAGTATTTCACACAATCCCCGTATTAGAAATTGCTTCTCCCCGCTGGTCTGCCCCCATCTGATAAGTGGCTCAAGAGCTCTGCCTGGAGTGAGGGAATTTCATCATAGAAACCAGACATTTCTTACAGTCAAGACTTAACCTTGCTGAACTGATATATACAAACCATGTTCATTGCGTTTATTATCTCTGTTAATTCTTGTGAATAAGATAGGTATCTTCATTCTCCTTTCATAAATGAAGAAATGAGCCTCTGGAGTGGAAGTGGTTTGGTCAGCATCCCAGATCCATTAGATGAGAGACCCAGGTCCAGCTCAAGTCCCTGGGCTCCCTTCCAGCACATCCCAGGGCCTCTACTATTTTACAAAACGACCTCCAGGCTCTTGTACGTGCTTCAAAACCTATTTCTCTGTTGGTTGATGATTCTCTTTCTAATTCAACTTTTCAGTGATACATCTGACAACAGATCTTGTAGAACAACTGGATAACACCTCAAAAAGTCTTTAGGAGTTGTCAAACATGGAAATATATGAAATATATGAAGGACTCGATGTCCTTCAGTTGAAACAGAATTTGTTTGAAAATGGTGATTTTTACTTCTCTTTATGCTAGAAGTGGCTTCCTTATCAAATTCCAGTGAAGTGGTCTTTTCCTTTTCTCTCTTAGTTGTTGTTTTTTTTCTCAAATTAACATGTGTTATATTATTAAAGCGAGTGTATGGGAATTAATGACCATGAGTGATGAGTACAGAACAACAAACCTGTGCTTAGATGAGGGTCTGACACTTGGTTGAGCGATTCTTCACTCTCAAGCCCAGAGGTCACATTAATTAAACTCCCACCTCTGAAACCAGGTATATGGACACATCACAGATATTCAGAGGTACATGGACATCGACAATGCAGGTAATAAAAAATCTACTGCACCTGTGCTAAGCAGCACACAATGGGAATCCTTCCAAAATTCATCTATTTTTTGCATACTAAAGAATTACTTTTATTACTTCTTTTTAGTTACTTTAATTCAGACACCTAATAGTCCTGTAGATCAATGCATGTATTGCTGTGTAAGTGACGATGAGTCAAACTTTGGGAAGACATTTTTTATAAAAAGAGAATGTGACTTATGACTTAGTTGAAAATTTGGGAATATTGATATTGATATTTAAATAGTGAAGGACTCCATTAAATAAGAGATTTAGAACAAAGACCTAAAAATAGTGTCACTGATATTTATACTTAGTATATAATTCACAATTGAAAACAAGTTTAATTGGGATTGTAAATTCTTAAGAAAACTCTGAAATGAGCTGTGGGTTTTGTATTATGTCTTGTGCCTGGCAGATATGATTTATGTGATAAAGAATGGGTCCTGGCTTTTAAAAACATGTCGCTGTCCATTTGCAAACATGTCCTAATGCCTCTCCTGTGGCTTGGCACATTTCACTACTAGGTTCTCCCCTTGTAAAAGCTATAGACCATGAACAGGGGCAGGGGCTCTGGGAGGACGGCCTCTGGAGCTCCTCTCCTGGAGCTCCCCACCTTATCTCAGAGAACTGACTTCCTTCTGTCCTTGGGCCCTTCCTGTTCCCTCTGCTGAAGAGTCCCCCTTTCTTGGGCATTGCCTGACTTGCATCTTCTCCCCACTCAGATCTCAATTTCAGCGTTAATTGTTCAAGGAAGCAGTTTTTGATCACCCTCACTTACTTTCATCCTGGGCTTTTTTCCCCTTTATTTTAGTCCTTGTTTATTTTTTTAATAATAGTTTACACAACTTACAATTGTACAATTGTTTTACATAATTACCAACGTATTGATTTATTTGTGTCTGTTTCCCTAAATAGAATGTAAGTTTCATGAGAGCAGGACCCGTTTCTGTCTAGTTTCCATTTGTAACTAGTATTTATAACATAGTAGACACTCAATACATGATTTTTATCTTACTCAATAAATGAATAGGTAATAAAAACTATAGTCCTGCCTACCTGGGCTGGCATTCTCTCTCTCTCTTTTACCCTTTAATTCCTATACAGGACAACTGCGTTAGTGCCATTAAAAAAAGAAAGAAAAAACATTTTTTCTTTTAATCAAGGGTAACATAGAGCTGTTGGACTTAGAAAGGCAACCCTGAAATTTCTATCTCAATCCCTTTCACAGAGTTTAGATGACGGGTAGAAATAGGCTGGCTTTATAAATCCCTAAAGAGACCTTGAATGCCGGTCTTAAATTATGCCACAAACCACATAACACATGTAGGGAAATGCATTGTGTGACATATTATTAGTGTGTGTGATGAACGTGTGGAGCATGTGTGTGTGAGTCTGTCCTAAATGCTGTTTCACGTGACTGTTCATCAGGAATCTCTGTTACCGTTACCTCCTTTATAATGTACTGTGATAATTGGTTCTTGTATTGATACCCTAAGGGCACCGCTAGAGCATGAACAGAATCTTTCAGGGAGGGCAGGGTGATGTTGAACATGGTTTAATTTGATTTTCGTCCCATGGAAACTGGCAATCCGTTTTTGATATTTACTTGTTAAGTTTTATCATTAGCACTGTATTTGATGTATTAGAGGCCTCATTTCTCCAACAGAACTTACTGTATTTCAAGCAAAACAAGAATGAGAACAAGCGGCTGACTTCAGTTGAAAAGAGTATAATAAAGGAGGAAACTGGCTAATAGTTGAAATGCAGCATGGGAGTCTCTGTTCTTTTTCTGAGCACAGGTCTATAAGGTGACTCTAACTCAAACAGCAATATTGCGAGGAGGGAAACCATGCACTGTGGATATTTGCCAGGCCTGGCTTTCAGGAAAAGGCTGCTTCATGGCCTTCCGAGTGGGGTGGTCCTTGGGAGAGGCAGGCAGCCTTGCTGGCCAAGTGGGCCAGGGAGAGAGGCACATTATGGGGAAGGAGGAGAGAGGTGTGTGTGTGGGGGGGGTGTGCGTGTGCGTGTGTGCGTGCATGGGTGTGCATGCGTGTGTGGCTATGGGTTAGTATGGAGGGTCCAGGGCCTCCCTTAGAGAGAGGCTCCCCACTCCCACCCAGAGGGCTCTTCTACCTCCAGGTTCTACTTGGTTCTGGACCTTGGAGGAGTCAGTGCCAGGAGCTATGTCAAGATGCTCCCAGACCTTGGCCACCTCTGCATCTTCTGCTTTCTGCTTTCTTGCTCCCAATCACTCTTCAACTGCTTACCTGACTCTTGTCCAGAGACGTATACAATTGCAAATATAAGATACTGAAATTAAGGATTTTTTAACCTGCTAACTATAGTCAGGGTTTAACCGTAGTATCTTGCTGTGAGCTGTGCAGTATCTTTATTGAAATATAAATGAATAAATATATATATACATATACGACTGCATATATCTATATGTATGTATGTGTATTTCTGTGGCTATTGGAAGATATGACATTACAACATCTTACCTCTTCAGTATTTGTGAGTCAAAATATCATAATTTATTTGTTTAGACATTTAGATTACTATAGTATAAGTAATGATGCAATGAACATATTTAAAGATTTGGCTTTTTCTTTGAAATTATTTTCATAGTAGAGATTTCTGTAAATGGTATTACTAGGTTAAATGTTTAAAAAACTGATTCTTTATGGCTCTGTTCAAATTGCTTTCCCAAAATTTTATGGCAAATCATACTGCCATAAATGATTTACCCAGTTGACTCACTAGCATTGCATATTGTTATTTTAAAGAGAAAAATACCATTTCAGTAGTTTATTCATTAAGAAAAAGCTATTAATAGTAATCCTCTATGGCAAATGTTAATTAAGAGAAACCCCAAACGCCAAACAGCAACTACTCTCATCTCTCACATTGCAAGTGCGCTTGTAATACAACCTAGTTGGTATCTTTCCATGTGGCCCCCGGAGTATCTTTATGGAACTATCCAATCCTTGTACCATGAAAAGAGGCCAGCTCATAGTCTAACCCTTACCTGCCCGTGAAGTCTAACCTGAGAGTTTCCAAGCCACGTACTCCGTGTGTTCCAGTCTTAACAATCTGCTTAAATAGTGCTCCATTGCACACACGTTCACATGTCCATCAGCTATCACACAGGCTACGATGTTGTCCCTTTCATCTTATTACCAGCATCCTCTTTCACCCCCTCTTTATTCCAGGTTCTAAGTACAGAAACATTAAGTCTAAAACTCTGGGAAATGCCTGGCACAAATCAAAGACCATATAATTTTTCAGGATTTATTTAAAATCACCAACGGTGATCACCTGGTTAAACTAATTATATATACAATGAAAATGTTTATTTTACTTTATTTGCCACATGAAGGACCTCCATGGCAGTCACTTGCATCCTTTACATTATTATTCCGTTTTCAGTTGACTGTGAGAACAATGGTGCCGGGATCGTGCACGGGTCTGTTTGCAGCAGGAATGCATCGCAGGGAGAAGCTGAACTGCAGTTCCTCCTGTGTTGGTTCTTCATAGAGTGGCTTTATTACTGTGTCAGTAGTGAGCTCCCAGCCCCTTTATGTATAAGAGCAGAGTCTAAACACTAGATGATCCTTAAAAAACTAAAAATAGAATTACCATATGATCCAGCAATCCCACTACTGGGCATATACCCAGAGAAAACCATAATTCAAAAAGACACATGTACCCCAATGTTCATTGCAGCACTATTTACAATAGCCAGGTCATGGAAGCCACCTAAATGCCCATCGACAGACGAATGGATAAAGAAGATGTGGTATGTATATACAATGGAATATTACGCAGCCATAAAAAGGAATGAAATTGGGTCATTTGTTGAGACGTGGATGGATCTAGAGACTGTCATACAGAGTGAAGTAAGAAAGAGAAAAACAAATACCGTATATTAACGCATATATACGGAACCTAGAAAAATGGTACAGATGAACTGGTTTGCAGGGCAGAAATTGACACACAGATGTAGAGAACAAACGTATGGACACCAAGGGGGGAAAGCAGGGGGGTGGGGGTGGTGTGATGAATTGGGCGATTGGGATTGACATGTACACACTGATGTGTATGAGATTGATGCCTAATGAGCACCGGCTATATAAAAAAATAAAATTAAATTAAAAATAAATAAAATAAATAAACACTAGATGATGACCTGGTGAGATTGTACTTCTCTGAAGTATGCATGACCCTCCTACCAGAGCAGGTAAGAAGGTGTTGACAAGGCGGCTGATTTAGATTTAAGATTCGATATTGTTACCAAACTCAGGTTTGGCTGCTCGCCACTCAAAGGCCAATAATCAAGAGGCAAGTGTCAGTAGAAAGGAAAGGTGCTTTAATCAGAGAAGCCGGCAATCTGGGGAGAAGGTGGACTCGTGTCCCAAGACCAGCTCCCAAGATTCTGCTCCGTCATAACAGTTTTTAAAGGGAAAAGGGCGGGGGGAGAATCTCAGTGAGTCATCAGGCAGGAGGTTGGGTTCTGCATCACTGTCCATTACGTGCAGACCGGCTGGCTCTCTCTTCAGATGTTTTCTCGTCTGCATGACCTGCCTGCAGGATTGCTAAGGGGGCTCTTGGGGGGTGGAGAGTTAGTCATTCTTTAACTGCTTAATTCCTCATTCTTACCTGTTTTAATCTAGGAAAAGAATCAACAGGTTAGGCAAGGCATGGTGTGCATGCATGAGAGTGTAAGTCAGGAGTTATGTTCAGTTGCCTCGTGATCTCATTCCTATAATCAGGTTAGAGGGGAACAGAAATGAGCAAACAGGAAAGGGGCAGAAGAGCTGCTTTCAATATCAGGAGATTACACCTAATTATGCATTTGTTAACTCTCACTGATTTATGTGTACATTTCTGAATTACACAGTCTGCAAACATTTATTATCCATCAACCTACCTAGAGTTTATTTTAGGGAACACAAAAGACTTAGTGATACAGTGATAAACCATAATAAACAATGTATTATAAAGAGATTGTACTGATAGATCGTAATGGCTAGCGTAATGATTCTACACTTCCTTTTAAGGAGAAAGTTAAGAAAACGAAATGGATTTCTTTATTTTATTTGCACTGAACATTAACTGAACTCAACAAAACAACAACCTGTTTCCTAATTAGAAACACTTAGAAAGGAGTGCTAGGATAGTTTTCTTTTAAATTAGAAGAAAACCGTTTAGGTCCGTGTTCACCTGATGTTCTTTACAAAGGCATTTTTTATTATCATCTATATTTCTTTTTTTCATTAAATTCCCCACATACATTTTTTTTCCAAGGTAAGCATTGTCAAATTTATTTTTGGTATGGGCTATGTAACTTCTAAAGCATACAGTAAGTGTTCATTAAATGCAAATTGTTATAATTCTACTACTACTAATAATTACTGTTTTAACTTAGGATGGTAATGGGCAACTTAGTAAAGACCTTGTTTAAAACTCATGTCTAAAAAGTTCACTCTAAGAAGCTGCACGCCATCATATCCCTCCTCTAATTCCAGACTAATTGCACTTGCTATTCCTGAGCTGGGCTCTGTCTGTCTGTTCCAGCCTATGGATTACAGAACTGCCCAGACCCGCCGCCTTTTCAGAATGGGTATATGATCAACTCGGACTACAGTGTGGGGCAGTCGGTATCTTTTGAGTGTTATCCTGGGTACATTTTAATCGGCCACCGAGTCCTCACCTGTCAGCATGGGATCAACAGGAACTGGAACTACCCTTTTCCAAGGTGTGATGGTAGGTTAATCACTTTTCTTGGAAACGATTTAAGTTTTCATGTGTATAATGGTGCCTGAAATATTAAGTGAATGTATTTGAGAATTCATTAATTTGTTCAACAAATTTTTATTGGGAATCTATTATGTTAAACTCATACTACTTAGTATTTCAGGAATGTATCATATGCCAGTAAGGTTAAAAAAAAAAGAATAAGTCTTGCCCTCAAGGAAACTACAAGGGTAACAGAATAATAAACATGAATATTTATTATGCAAAATCAGGCACAAAGAGCATTTTGATGAATTACAAATACAGAAGATGGTGTTTGCTTGGGAAATCTTTGTGACTAGAGCAGGGCTTCGTTTTACAGTAGTTCCATCAAATTGCTGGATTAGAGGGGAAGAGAGTACTTTATTTCACCCTAGATATTTTCTATTGTTTAATTTTTATAATAATCATACATTGATTTTGTATTTCAGAAAACTGACTTTATTTTTGTAGTTGGCCTTGAAGGACACGTACTATTTTGCTACTCAGAGGTAGAGACCATCTCAGATAGAAGCAGTAGTGTGAGCAAAGACATAGTGCAGGAGCAATCTTAGGAAAAAATTAAGTAGGGTCCTTTACTGGTGCATGAAGATCAGATCTGGTTTCAGTGAATATCCCTAGTCTGAGCAGAAGTCACTTCTTTAAAGCTTCTGTTTGGCTGTCTAATTTTCATGATGACTCTGAAATTTTTACAATATTAAGTTAAATACATCAAGTACTTTGTTTATGAAGAAAGCATATGAAATAGAAAAGTTACCATAAACCTAAGGTTCTAACATTATAAATACAGTACCTCTGAATGAAAAAATAATGAAATTACCAACTCTGTGGACTTTTGAAATGCTAAATACTTGTATCCCAGGGGCAAAAAGGGAAAGGCATCTGTCTGTGTTTGAATTTCTACTGAAGAAGTAAAAAAAATAAAAGCAAATTGGTAGACTTTTTAAATCACATTTTTCACCTGTACTTTTCCATTCTTTGTCATTATACAAACAGCTATAAAAGAAAAACATTCACTGTATTTTTTAAAAAAATAGCTATTTTAGTTGACTACAAATTTAATAACATAAAATAGCATTTTAAATTATTTTCTAAAACTAAGAATAGCAGTAGCATATCTGGTATTTTTTATTAACACACTTTAGAAACTTTTTGTACTACTCACCATTTAAAAATTCATATATTTATATATATAAATTACTTTGAATTGTCAGGATTGAAAGCCCTTTTTACTTGCAATTTTTGCCGGAATCCTTTGAATTCATATGTAAATAGGAGACTCCTTGGCTCGATATAAAAAAATAGAATTATGTATTTAATTAGATTTCATTGCTTTTTCAAATCCAACTTTCCAACATGGAAATAATTGCTGGCTTAGAATTATTTTGTCAGTGTGAAGATAACAAGATACATCTTTTTGGATGATATATGATGTATAATACTACCCAGAGTTGGCCAAACCGTGAAGCTAAAATCCTCCAGACATCCAAGACAGCCCAAGACTCCTGGTACCTCGTGAAAGTTCCAGGACTGCCCCCAAGCCACCCTGAGGCGTGGCTAATTTACTAGTAGGACTCACAGAACTCAATAAGCTATTATACTCAAGACTGTCGTTTATAACAGGAAAAAGACATTAAAATCATCCAAGAGAGTGATGCACAGGGTGGAATGTAGGGGGTGCCTCACTCTCAGAAATGACTTGTGACAATATGCATGGAGAACGTCCACCCTGGGCAGCTCAGCTGAGCCTAAGTGCCCAGAGTTTTTATTGGGTCTCCTTCATGTAGGCATCACTGATGATTGCTTATCTAGTGGTTGATAATCAGTTTCCAGACCAGCTGATATCCTGTGACCCAAAGGCCCCGCCCTAAATCGCAGGGCTGGACTTTCTGGCAGGCCAGCCCCATCCTAAGACTAAGGGATGTGGCCAGGCCCCCAGGAGAAACAAAGACACTCCTATCAGGTATGGCAAAAAATTAACTCCCAGAATCCAGGGCAAATGCCAGACCTTTCTTTAGGTAAGGTCAGATTCTTTACTACTAGATACTTTTGCCATTATGTCTCTCTTCATACCTGTAATGTCATAGACAGAATAAAAAATCAAAACATAAGATCCATGTAAAATTCTTACATTGTAAAGCAAGCGTTCCAAGATGTTTTTAATGTCTTCCATATTAGATTAAATTCTAAAAAAATAACTGGGGGGTGTTATTTTAAAACAAAAGTTATTTTATCTAGAAAAGGTTGCATTTCCAAAAAGTTAAATAAAAAAGTGTCCTATTTCCTGAGAATGGTGGGCTGTTCAGATGCCTATCAGTATTCAAGTAAACTACAGTTAGGCCCCTCACGGGACACCAGCAGACGCTCTGATTATCCAATATCCTCACCTAAAATGTATCCTATTAACACAGAGTGGTTTATCATTTCAGATTTACGCTTGGTATACAGGGCAAGTGTACTGAAAAACACTCTTCAAAGGTCCAGCCCTGTAGACTTCAGAAGAATCTTAGGAAAAAAAAAAAAAAGATACTTTGAACAAGTTCTGGGCATCTTTATTAAAAACTGAGCAATTCAGACAATTAAGATCCAAGAATTTTAAATCTTAAGCCATCAAGCTTCACAAGTGTGTATTAAATTGGTTTGTATGAATATGCTGCTAATTTGCATAAGAATCTGTTATGTAAAATTAGTATATTCTGAATTTATCTGAAAAAAATCTGGACTACAAGTGTGATATTATAATAAACAAATGAAAGTATATCTCTGAAAGTGACCTGAGAAATTTAAGCCATTATTTTTACCGTAACTTAAGAAGTCTCAATTTTTAAAAATGGGTTATACTTGTTAAAATATGGTTAAGAAGGCTGTGGCTTATTAATTTACTAAATGTAATTTCATAATTAAATATGCATCTACACTTAGATATATAGTGCAAAATTTAAAGTATTTTGTTGACCTAATTAATTCTTTAACACTGAAATATTTATGTAGATATATTTCTAAGGTCTTTTTAAAAAGTTTTAACATGGTGGTAATAATCCATATTTGGTGAGACATTCAGGTGATGCCTCACCTCCATCATATTCAGTATATCTAAGCTGTCTCTAGAACTTGATGGAAATAGACAGCTTAATCATTTGTATGTACTTATTTTCCTCTGGAGAAATACATATAGAAATAACTTGAGGACTTTGATTGGCTATGCTTCTCACAGCAATCCTTCCTCCCAAACTAAGCTCTTTATTCTTAACATAGATGTATGTGTAAAGAGTTACATGCAGTACTCCCACTTCTGACACTTCTGGCCACCAGTGTGTGAGCTCTTCCTAAGCAAGCAGTTCTGTGACACCAGATGGATGTCCTACACGGGAACTCAGTTCTGATGCTGTCTCCCTGGTGACGACTTCAGATCCCCAGGTTACAGACTCAGTCCCACAAGACTGCCCCCCGTCCCTGCCCCAACTTCAGATGCAAATCCAGGTTGTCACCTGTACTTCTGATAGACTGCAGATTCCCATAGTTCCCTCCTCCTGTTGGATTAATTGGCTGGAGCCACTGAACATTTTACTTACTAGGTAACTAATTGTCAATACCAAGGATATAGCCCGGGAACAGCCAGGTGGAAGAGATGAGGGGCCTGCAGCCCCGTCCAGGTGCTCCATCCCACCTCCCACAGCTCCACCCTCCACCAACCGGAACCTCTCTGGACCACCCCTCCTTTCTTTTCTCTAAAGGAGGATTCATCACATAGGCACGATTGATTAAATCCTGGGCCCTTAGGTTGGAGATTAAGTCGACGCCCCTTCCTCTTTCCTTCCCAGAGGTGGAGGTGGGGCTGAACCTCCAGTCACAGGTTGGTTCCCCGGGCAACCAGCCCCCAGGCATCAGGGCTTTCCAAATCACCGCATTAACATAAACTCAGGTGTGGCTGGAAGGGGCCTGTTATGAATAATAAAAGACAGTTTGATCTTCATCACCTTGGAAATCCTGAGGGTTTTAGGAGTTCTGTGCCAAGAACAGGGAAGAAGGCCAGAACTGCATGTATTTCTTCTTATAAGCGGTGCTGCCTCAGTGTATGCTCGTGGATACATAGACGGATACGCGTGTGTTGACTCTGGCCCCTGGGGTGGAGGGGAGTGCGGCATCTGTATCACTCCCAGTTGCGAACTGCAGTGCACGATACCCCGATGGTCTCTCTCCTGGCTGCTGGGTTGCCTGCCCCTCCCGCTGGGACCAGGCTGCTTGGCAGACAGGTGGGGCTGTGGTACAGGGACGCCTCCAGTGACTGGATGCTCCACCCCGGGGTTGTGATTCATCTCCACTGGAGGGTCTTCTTTGAATCTCACCCTCAGGGAGAGCATGGGGGTGGATGCGTTTCATGTGGGCTAGATCACAGGTTCACTGTTGCTTCAGAGTTCACCTGAGATGCTGCTCACACATGGAACTCAAAATACACCTTTGGTGCCACTAAGGTGAGGGGAAAGCCTCTGGGAAGAGATCCTGGACAGGCCAGAGAAAATGGAGATGCAGCTTTGACTCACTGTTGTAGGGCCGTACGTTTTCTCACTACAGGCCACACAGCAGGATTTTGCCTTGAGAAAACGTTACGTGTGCATTGACAGTATTATTACCGAAGTTGAATGTTATACTTATTTAGCTTTTAACATCTTTCCTCATCACTACATGGTGTGCAGTGAGGTCTGCAAGGGCAGGGATGGGGTGTCTGTGGGTCTTTGCTGTATCCCCAGCTCCAGCCCCACTGTCTGGTACATAATAGACTCTCAATAAACACTCATTGAATACATGAGTGAAAGGATTTGTTATTTGAATATCATAGGTAAATCATGGCAAATATATTAAGTGACATAATGTCAGAATGTGTTTTACCAAGAAAATAACCATATCATTTATTTTGACCTTTAAGAGGTGGGTACCGTGCTTTTTGTTTGTTTGTTGTTCTGTTTTCTTCCCCCCAATGGGAAGAGTACTACTCCAAATAGTGTGGTTTTAGATGCAAATTAAAGAGTCAGAATGCTAAAGGGAAACCTTAGAGTTATAAATCAATACCAAATGATTAACCTGAAGTCACACATCAGGTAGGTCGGCCCAATGGCTTCAACACACATTTTTTTTTTAACATCTTTATTGGAGTATAATTGCTTTACAATGGTGTGTTAGTTTCTGCTGTATAACAAAGTGAATCAGCTATATGTGTGCATATATCCCCATATCTCCACCCTCATGCATCTCCCTCCCACCCTTCCTATCCCACCCCTTTAGGTGGACGCAAAGCACCCGAGCTGATCTCCCTGTGCTATGCGGCTGCTTCCCACTAGCCATCTGTTTTACACTTGGTAGTGTATATATGTCCATGCCACTCTCTCACTTGTCCCAGCTTACCCTTCCCCCTCCCCGTGTCCTCAAGTCCATTCTCTACGTCTGCATCTTTATTCCTGTCCTGCCCCTAGGTTCTTCAGAACCATTATTTTTTTAGATTCCATATATACGTGTTAGCATATGGTATTTGTTTTTTTCTTTTTGACTTACTTCATTCTGTATGACAGACTCTAGGTCCATCCACCTCACTACAAATAACTCAATTTCATTTCTTTTTATGGCTGAGTAATATTCCATTGTATGTATGTGCCACATCTCCTTTATCCATTCATCTGTCAGTGGACACTTCGGTTGCTTCCATGTCTGCCTATTGTATATAGAGCTGCAATGAACATTGTGGTACATGACTCTTTTTGAATTATGATTTTCTCAGGGTATATGCCCAGTAGTGAGATTGCTGGGTCATATGGTAGTTCTATTTTTAGTTTTTTGAGGAACGTCCATACTGTTCTCCACAGTGGCTGTATCAATTTATATTCCCACCAACAGTGCAAGAGGGTTCCCTTTTCTCCACACCCTCTCCAGCATTTGTTGTTTGTAGATTTTTAAATGATGGCCATTCTGACTGGTGTGAGGTGATACCTCATTGTAGTTTTGATTTGCATTTCTCTAATGATTAGTGACATTGAACATCCTTTCATGTGTTTGTTGGCCATCTGTATATCTTCTTTGGAGAAATGTCTATTTAGGTCTTCTGCCCATTTTTTGGATTGGGTTGTTTGTTTT
>NW_021703773.1:25341356-25520736 GCF_005190385.1 Monodon monoceros | reverse complement strand
TGTGTTTGTTGGCCATCTGTATATCTTCTTTGGAGAAATGTCTATTTAGGTCTTCTGCCCATTTTTGGATTGGGTTGTTTGTTTTTTTGATATTGAGCTGCATGAGTTGCTTGTATATTTTGGAGATTAATCCTTTGTCAGTTGCTTCATTTGCAAATATTTTCTCCCATTCTGAGGGTTGTCTTTTCGTCTTGTTTATGGTTTCCTTTGCTGTGCAAAAGCTTTTGAGTTTCATTAGGTCCCATTTGTTTATTTTTGCTTTTATTTTCGTTTCTCTAGGAGGTGGGTCAAAAAGGATGTTGCTGTCAACACACTTACTTTTAAAGTGTTTTCTATTCATTATCTCACTCATTTTCAGTCTCTCAATTATTTGTTGTCCATGTTTATTGAGATCCGAGCCCAGCAATAGGATTAATGCAAGGAGGTTGGGTGGGGGTGGGGACACAGTCCCTGACTCCCACCTGCTGACATTAGTCTAATGGTGAAGAACAGCTGGCTGTGAACTGTAGACCACAGCCACTTGGAGCCCAAGCCACCAGGAGAGACTTTCAGGGGGTGGTGACATTTGAGTTTTGAAGGAAGATACCAGTTCACCGGGCAGCAAGGTAGGAGAAAAGCATGTGGGCTTTTCGTGCAGGTGGACAAGGGCATGACGTTTGCAGCTGAGAAAAAGTATGGCATCTTCAGGGTACACCGGAGCTTGTTGTGACTGCAACATGGTTTCTGGCCCTATTTTAAAGATTATAAGTATCTGTATACTTTGTTTTGCTAGGTTACACGTCAAGGTCTGTCTGACTCCAAACCCCACTTATAATTATGCTATAAAACTTGTAAAATGTTCTCCACAGCCCCTTCTAATGAATTTACCCAAAACTCGGGCTGATTCAATCTACTTGACACTGGTACATTTTCTAGCCCCTTTGAAATCAGGGTGCATCTGTATAGTTAATGTGTCATATAGTGCTTCATGGTATTTCATCAGTCATCATTTTGAATTGTTTTTGAACTTTTAATAAAAATGTATTTCAGCTTATTCACTCCACCTAAATTTTATGACTTTTGTGGCAAATATTTGAAAGCCTCACAAGATTCCTGTTAGTAACAGACACTCTTATAGCATCTATTGGCTTTTAGTTTGACTAAAAAGTCTACTTGTCTATGACTTTGATGTATTATTCTACAATCTAAATTAAAGAATACTTCTCAGATTTTCTGCTCATGTATGGTCATTTCATTTTTCCATAAAATAAAATAATTTCCATGGCAACAGTGATGATCCCTTTATTAAGTAAAATAAAAATGGACTCTTTGAGTATTGGGATTCTTCACATCATTGATAGCTGGTGGGATATGGGAGTGCTTCTATAAAATACCACTTACATAATTTTATCTCATTTCTCCAGGTGTAGATCTGAGGAGAATTGATTATGTCTTTGTTTCAAGGCAAATAGACTTAGATGCTTCTGTTTTAGACAGTTTAAATAGGCTTTAGAAATCTCACTTGAAACAAAAAAAAAAATTGTCTTTCAGTTAAATATTTATGCATAATTTCAACATCCCTTTTGCATCAGATGGTCCAACGGATTATCATCTCAGTCACAGGAGACAACTGACTAAGGGCTTTTTCTTTCTTTTTAATTATGTGGAAATGACTTTATCCTAAGGGTATTTTGAATGTTTGGAGAATATATTAAATGAAACCTAGATAACGTAGCTAAGAAGTATAATTCTTCCAAGGTTTTAAGACTTTAGGGGGATTATTTTGACAAAGTAGTTACTGAGAGATATTTCACAATTATTTCTTAGAAGGAAAATTTTGCCTGAGGGACCTTAGAGACTGAGAAACATTTCACTGTATCCTTTGTAAGTGGACTGTGTGGGCTTGATTTTTCTTACTTCCTTCTCAGCTCCTTGCGGGTATAATGTGACATCTCAGAACGGGACCATCTATTCCCCTGGGTTTCCGGACGAGTACCCCATTCTGAAGGACTGTGTCTGGCTCATCATGGTGCCGCCCGGTCATGGCGTCTACATCAACTTCACCTTGCTGCAGACTGAAGCTGTCAACGACTACATCGCTGTTTGGTATGAGAACCTTCCCTGAAACACCATCTGTCGTTGTGATAAACCATTCTTGTAACCACTGACGTGTCACTTACATCTATTTAGAAATGGAGTAGTTAGGTAAATATCAAAAAGGAAAGTTACCAAGTAAATCTAGAGATACAGAGAATAAACCTTAGGTACTGTGTTTGAGTTTTACTACATGGTAGATATATTCAGGATTACTCTAGATATAGGAGACTATCCCATGATTATTTTATTTTTCATTTTTGTTTTCTGTCTCGATTTTTATTTATTTATTTTTTTGACTGCACCACGCAGCTTGTGGGATCTGAGTTCCCCAACCAGGGATTGAGCCCGGGACCCTCAGCAGTGAAAGCACGGAGTCCTAACCACTGGACCACCAGGGAATTCCCTGTTTTATTTTTCATTTTTAAGTGTGATGGCTGTTTTTCCTGAAAGAAAAGCTGATAGGATCCTTTGCCATTTTAAGAATTTGATGCTTCTAGAAATGATTGCAGAAATGATTGCACACAGCTTTCTCTCCGTGCTTTATAAACCTTACAGAACTGCCCTCCCATGTGCTGTGTAGGGGATACTAAATGGGGATGTAGCCCTGGCTCCCTATCGAATGATCCACGTGGTCTGGATAAGTGACTTAAACACTCCTTGACTAAATGTTCCTATCTATGGGAATGACTATTCCTACCTTTGCATTTGGAGGTTAGAGTTTACGGGGGAAATGGGAATGACAATTTCTCTGTCAAGCTATGGTAGAAAAAGTAGAGCGTACTGTCAGGGCATGACCCAGAGTTGAAGAGCCAGGATGTGCTTTTGGAAGAAAGTGCCCTGAAAACTCAAGGAGTAATCACACTTAACAAGGTTGTGTGTGTGGTGTGTGTGTGTGTGTGTCTGTATGTTGGCAGAGTTGTCGTAAATGTAGTGGTTGTTCAATTTATTGGAAAATTTGTAAGGCAAGAGAACAGGGAGAGTTGCAGGCGTTGGGAGACACCAGGTGTGTAGTGGCTGAAGTCTCCTGAGAGCCCAGAGAGAAGAGGTGACCTGGCCAGGTAAGCAGGGTGGACCATACAGAACCTCATAAATCATGTTAAGGGTTTCAGGCTTCATCCTGGAGCAACAAGGATTCACCTTAGGGTTATAAGAAGGAGAATTACAAGACCAGATCCTGGTTTCAGAATACGCAGTCTCATTGTGTGCGAAGCACGTCAGCTGGCCGAGAAGGGAGAAGAGTCCAAGAAGCCTTTGAGGCTGTAGAAATAAGTCTGACAGGGAGGGGCATCCCGGTCATGGGAATGAGGGGGAATGGACAACTTGAAAGGTTAAACTGACCACATGAAGCTTCCATTTCAGAAGCAAAGCAAAACAGACAACACCAAATGAAGATCCACACAATAATATCAGCAGGTTTACTCGGATTAACTGATAGATTTAGGAGGCAGCAGGAAAATCTTCATCAGGTAACAACAGCGGAATGAGCCCCTGTTGTCCGAATGTGCGTGAGACAGAGAGACTGGAGTCCCATCAACTGTGAATATTAAATATCTTGATATTTCTAAACACGGTATCTAGAAGACAGCAATATTTTATTCAGTTTTTAAAAATATTTCAATTCAGTAGCAAGAGCTCCATAAATCTCACCTGTGATTAAAGAGACACTCTGAATTTAGACTTTAAAATGTGAGCATTTGAGAAGAAGCTGATAAATGGCATTGCCGTCACTAGAATAAATGTGACCTGGTCTCAGAAATGCCTCAGAAAAGGTCGGCTGTGGAAGGAACAAGTGAGCCCGAGCTTCTGGTTTGAAGACCAGACTTTTCAGATGGATCCTGGGGTCAGACCATCGTCTTTCACCGGGATGGAGCCCGACTGTCAGAAGAAAATGGTTGTTAATCTAAGCTGTAACTAGGAACTTTCTCTTCAGATGACTCCCCTTCTCTTTCCTAGGGATGGCCCCGATCAGAATTCACCTCAGCTGGGAGTTTTCAGTGGAAACACAGCCCTGGAAACAGCGTACAGTTCCACCAATCAAGTCCTGCTGAAGTTTCACAGCGACTTTTCAAATGGAGGTTTCTTTGTCCTCAATTTTCATGGTCAGTGTACTTTCACTCTGTTGATGAAGGCAAAGAATTCCAGTTGATTTTTCTCATAGCGTCGACATAAACCTTGTTTCCATCTAAAGTTCCTTGATTCTGCCAACCGAGAACCAATAGGATTTTCTCGCATTTCATGCCAGAGGTTCCCATGACCCTTTTTTCTTCCTGATGTATTTATTATTTCCCATCTCTTTTGTAGTAAGCTTGGATTTACTCCAAGATAAGTGTATTGTATGTGAAACTCTGATATGGAGACCACTGAAATACATTTAGCACCTTTCATAGATTTCCTCATCTCTGTCTTCAGATGAACCTCGATAGCAAATGTCATGTGATTGCAGAGGGAACAAAGCCAGTCTTTACTGATTTTGAGAATGAATGCTAAATAATTTAGGGAAAAAGATACCAGTCCCTTATCTCTCATGACGTCTGCCACGTGGACTTCCTCAGGACAAGAGACAGAGGAGGACCATGTCAGAGCCAGACATGGATGTGGAACCATTTCTCTTGCAGAATTCCAAATATATGTGAAGTGTTTTTCTTTAAACATTATAATATTTTAAATTTTATACTTTTTCCTTTCAATTTTAGATATTCCTTGATATTAAGTAATTCTGTAAGCATTTGAAGCTCAAGACTTTCGTAAAACTATGATTTACAAATACAGACATTTTCCTGTACCTAAGCATTACAACAACACAACATAAGAGGAATGCTTTTTGTAAGATTTCTGTTTATTCAGCAAATGTAATTGCTCTTATTGTTTTTTATGAACCGTGTAGCATTCCAGCTCAAGAAATGTCAGCCTCCCCCAGCAGTTCCACAGGCAGAAATGCTTACTGACGATGAGGATTTTGAAATAGGTAATGTTTTCTTCATTACAACATCATTAGCTCAACCCACCTTTTTTACACCCACCCAACTGCAGTAGTCAGTCAAGTAAATGAGTGTTTGTCAGAAATATTCCTCAAGCTTTGCTAGAGAGATATACACAGAGGTCATGCATTGAGTAAATATCTTTTTCTTTCTTCATCTCCATGATTTTCAGTGTTTTCTTTCCGTTTGAATTTTGCTTTTGTCATTTTGAGCACATTTTCCCCCTACATCACTCAGTAGTTTGCATTTTTCTCCTGAAAAGCAGTTTTCAGAGACAGACTTAAACAGATGTTGGTGTTTAGTTAGAGAACCATGTTCATGAACTAGAAGAAAAAATCATTTGTGGCTAAAATAATGATTAGTCTAACATTGACCTTTCATTGAAACTGGAATACAATTGGTGAATACATTTAATGATAATATTTAGAGATTCTGTTTTTTCATTTTATATTAATGATCTGTTTCATTAAATAATCATCAGGTCACATTAGGAAACCAGCCGTGGTGTATGTTTGCCGTATAGTTATTGTGATGCAGGATTTCTCTGTCTCAATTACAAATACTCTGTCCTGTTGTCACACCCTGTTTCAGACCAGTGGTCAAACCATGTGACCTAATTTCTGCTCTACTCCTAAGGGCTTAGTTAATGAGAACATTGTGCTAATTAGGCCAAGTTCATTGTATAGCCCTCTCTGGATGCATTAAAGCCATTCTGTTGTACAACCTTAAATCCCAAGCATCTATTTCTCTTTTCTTTCTCTCTTTCTTCCCTCCTTCCTCCCTCCCTCCCTCAGTCTCTCCCTCCCTCCCTCCCTCTCTCTCTCTGTCTCTTTCTTTCTTTCTTTCTTTCTTCGTTTCCTTCCTTCCTTCCTTCCTTCTTTCCTTTTCTTTTTTTAGTAGTCATGGGCAAAGGGAAATGAACATAGACACATCAGTCAAAGAAGAAAAATCTGCTACATAATTTCTGTAGAAATATTGGTTACATTTAAGGTAGCATTTTTATAAATTAAGAACTGAAAATGGCACCATTTCATTAAACAGACTACACATGAATACCGATCTTGATTCAGAAACAGTTTGCGCACTCACTTAAGCTGCATGCGTGTTTAATACATTCCCACGCTGCGTGTCCTGGAGACAGAATCTTCAAGTATATGCTCTGCTGGCTCCTTCAGGAGACTCCGTGAAGTACCAGTGCCACCCTGGGTACACGCTGTCCGGGACGGACACGCTGACCTGTATGCTCGGCTCGCAGCTGCAGTTTGAAGGCTCTCTCCCAACGTGTGAAGGTATGAAGTTTATACTACAAATATGCTTGTTCAACACAGAACATGGTGTAACTTGTATTGGTCTGGACTTCCTTGCATGTGTCTGAATTTCTTTGTATGCATCTGGATTTGTCTCTATCTGTGTTATGATTCCATTGCAATTAAAATCACCAGCTAACAGAAATATCTTACCCTTGCTTTTAGGTAGCTCCACAAAATAAATCAAACCTACATCAAATAAGAAGTCTTGCTGTTTCCCAACAGTTTGTCAGGAAAATTTTCATACATATGGCAAAATTGAAATAATTTAAAAATAATACCCATTGCCTATGTTCCACCATTAATGTTTACTACATATCCTTTGTCACATTTCTCTTATCTGTCTATCCATCCATTAATCTATCTATATTTTTGATACATTCAAGGCAAATTGCAGGCATCACTACACTTCCCTCTGAATTCTTTAGCATGCATAAAATTAGTGTTTACTATTTTTTTTCTGTAGAATGTATAGACATTGAAATGCACATATGTTGCATACAATAAATGCACACATTTCATATTTTTACAGCTTTAAATTGTATAGACCATATGCAATAACGGATAATATACAATAGCAGAACAAAATATGAGGTTGAATCTATTGATTCAATTGATTTGAATATCATTAGATCATTTAAAAGACATTGCTTAAAGGCACCACTTTTAAGCACTATTGGAAGAAAAAAAGATTTGGAAGAGACGTAAGTAAGCTAAAATGTCTCAATATAAGTCAGAAGTATGACTGGTTGCCTGTCAAAGAGCTTTCCAAGATAGGTTTTATTTTGTAACTTCAAAATCACAGTCACGTTTATTTCCTTTAAAGAATGGAACGCTCCCCTTTCAGGGAATTTGAATATTATCATTCATTAGGGATAGTGAAACATTTAAAAGGGCCAACACTTAGGAAGAAAAGACCCAGAGTCTAGATTTGATTATCAAGTGACCTTGGTTACTAATCTTCTGAGCATCATGTGTAATGAAAATCATTTATCTGCATCATTTATGGGATTGGTGTAAAGATTAAGTGAATATTAAATTAATTCTAAGCGATTTATAATGTTAATTATCCACCCTATAAAAGGCAATTTTCTTTGCATTGCAATAGTATTGATTTTGCAAATGCTCAGGCCCATGAATTGATTCTTCCAGAATATCTGGTAACTGTGCATTTTCATTACTAATGAGGCAGAATTTCAGTCACTCTTATAGAGGGAAACGATTTTCAACACCTGAAGAAAATCTGGAATGAATTATTATTAAATAACCAAAGTGACTTAGGTTGTTTCTGAGAAAAATGTACTTTGGAATTGCACCCACATGCGAGCCAGTGGCCGTGGGAAACTCCGCAGGAGGGGGCACCCCGCCCTTTGCCTCTTGCTTTAAACACTTGCGGGACCCTTGTGGTTGCGGTGCCTCTGAAACCCTGCCTCTAGCTGCCTCTGTTAGAAGCAGGAGGTCGCATGGGGCACTAAGTCAGGACACTGATGTCATTTTTTTCCTGGGAAAACCAGTGTGTCAGGACCACGTTACCTCAGCGACGGTGATCTCCAGAGGATTCTTTTCTCAAGGTGGTGGAGGGGGTGGGTATAAAAGTTTCATCTTTTGCCATTTTATATAAAAATTAACTGAGGTAAATCTTCACATGTTGAAGGCAGATTTTAATTCCACCAAACACAGCCTTAAATTTCTCAGAATAGGTGACTTTCAGCAAGGGTGGTCTTAGCTGATTAATGAAGAAAGGTATAAATGTTTATTTAACATATGCTACTTTAAAAATAGGGAACATGCCTCTGTTCTCTTGTCTCTCCCCAAGATTAACCTGGTTTTCACTTAAATGAAATTGATTCATGACAATCCAGGAACAGAGTAGATCAACACAACAGGGGCATCATTCTCTAAATTACTTCCGCGCTCACACGTTTGCAGAGAGTGTCTAGCTAACAAGACAGGCTCCCTGTACTCAGCCCAGAGGTCCCCAGGCCCTACTGAACTTACAGGAATTACTACGTAGGATGACCTAGTTCTCTTCTGTTTCAGTTCAGGAGTAAATTTGTTTAGAATGAGCTGAGTTATCTTACCTGTCATTCCCTAAACACCTCATTATGTAAGAAAGGAAATAGGGACTCGGATGTCATCTATCAAATACTTAAACACTTAAGCGTCATTTTTCTTCCAGTACTTTTCTATTATTTGATTGGGCTCAAGTGGGGGCCAATTCCCCAATACATTCTTGATGAAAAATTGTACTAGTTATGCATCCTACTTCTTCAAATGTCATAACCACATTTTTAGAAGTTCTGCTTTGAAAATTATCACCAGTTTAGGGTGGTTGATTGTTCCTTGGGAACAATGGGAATAAATTGTTCTGAAAGTTCACACTTTTTACAGATAAATATTACCTTGTGGGATGCTTACCTTCATTTAGAAAAAAAAAAAAAATGAACGAGGCTCTGGAATGTTTTTCAACACCACCAAGCAATTCTCTCATTTTCTTTAGACACCAGCTAAGTGCCCCACAGTTTAACTCAATTCAAAGACACTCCCAACCCTCAGGAAATTCCAAGGGTTTGGGGAGCTCCGTGCCAGAACCTGGGACAGAGGCCAAGTATATTTTAGCATAGAAGGCTATCACGAAAGTGACTCTTCTCAAGTTAAAAAGAAGAGAGAAGCATTTCAAAAAGTGAAGAGAAGCAGTAAGAAAGGTTTGGAAGTGTGAAAGGACATAGGGCATCCAGGAAAGAGGGGGTGACCCCCAGCAGCTTGCTGGTAGGGTGTGTTTGAGGGAATGGCATTAAGTGGGCTGGAAACCTAAAGGACGCCAGATTGTAAAAGGTCTTCAGTGTCAGGTGGCTTCATCCCATAAACAATGGAAATCCATCAATGGTTATTAGTTTCAAAAATTGGAAACATGCATTATCAACGAACGCTAAAGACCATCAGTGACCTTCAAAGAGTGGCCATTCCTTGGGAAGCATAAGTGTGACAGTAACACGTCTCCAGGCCTCCAGGTGACAGAGTTCTCCGTATCACAATTCTTTCATACCTAGACGTGCTCTTAAGTGTTAATCTTATTTATCAATCCTAATGTTTGAGTCCATTACTTTTGCTGAAGCCCTGCAAGGTGCTTTGGGTTTTAAGGCTCACACTGGATTTTTCTCCAAAAGTAAGCTAAAGGAGTAACTGCGCAGAGGGAGGGGACGCAAAGCTCAAGCCGATGTCTCAGCGGCACGTTCCTTCAGAGGTGTCTTTGCCAGGACCCTGATGCAGATGCTTCCCGGGGGTGGGAAGTCTCCGATAGCCCCTGTGGGAAACAGGGTGTTTTTAGCACGGAAGGCTCAGCTTAGGGGAGCCTGCGGTCTCTGAAACCTTCTCGCTGTCAATGGGGGTTGCTCCTAGCAACAGTTTCCAGAGGAAGGGAAGGGATGGGCACGTGGGAGGGGGCGTGAGAAACACAGGAGTGGAGGCACTTCGCTCACCTGGAGACAGACTCAGTGCATCTTCAAAACAGTATGTGTGTCTGAAAGAAATACTGTGAAGGGTCATAAAAAGAAGCAAATAATCTCACTGATGTTTTCATTTTATCTTCTCTAAAAAACAGAAACAGGGAATCAGAATAGCTGTGTTTAAGAATCTGCGTCTGAGCTCTAATCACACCCTGGGTTGTGCTCTCAGCTCTCCAGGTGCATTTCAGCAGGTGGATGGTTTCCTGTTTCCAGGTGGTCTGCTGTCCCAGTGTTGTCTAATAGCTATGGTTGTGGTGATGAAATCGCAGGACAGAGATGCAGGTTAACTACTTCTCCCGTGTATTAACACACACTGACATGTGCTCTGTAGCATCTTCACGTCAGGAACAGGCAGGCATGTGGTCAGATGTTGTAACACTGTCTGCCCACATAGCGCTTTAGATTTAAGAAAAACATTTGCATGTTTTTGATCTGCTTATAACCCTGAGGAGGAGCTTTATTGCTGTCTAGTTACAGCCAACCTCTGGCTCTTATTGTAAATTCAAAACAAGTCCCAGGAGATCCTAAAACCCCGGGCCCTGCACACATGCAGACAGAAAAAACTCTAACTTATTTTATTTTATTAATATCAACACGTTCATTTCTAAAAGGCCGTAATATATTTTACAGAGTGATCTTACCATCAACACAGAAGAAGATACTCTTTAAACTAAGTTGTTTGGTCTGTGTGTTTTGGTTTAAATTATTTTTTATATTACTTGCCATTAATTAACACTGTAAGTATACTTTAAAATCTACCTAAAATACACATTTATTAAAAGGGTTCTGTGAAATGTTTCATCTTCGGTGATTTTATCCCTAAACATTTCCTAAATTTTAAGATACGTTTCAATTGGAATACTAAGTTAAATGAAAAAAAGGGGGGAAAATACTCTTTTTCGCCATTACTTGAATCAAAACATACAAGCTTTCTCATCTGTTTGGGTTTTGAAATGTATTCATAAATAATACACATTTCATTAATTAAAAGGAGATACAACAAATAAGACACACTTCCATTGATAGAAGCTCTTTTCCATTGAGGAAAAGCAGATCATTTAACTTTTTAAACATTTTGTAAATAGTTTTGGTACGTCTTTGTTTATTGTTGAACCATCACCAATAAGAGAAATAATTTTCTCTTAATAATTCTATTCAAAAACTGTTTCTGTAGGAAACTTAAATTAGCAGTGAGAGAAATGACTGACTAAGAGACTTTGGTGATTTTCTTCTGCGTTCAGACCTACACAGATTAGTTTCATTGTGATTAACTTGGAGTAGTTGAATAATGAAAAAAAGTGAGAGGGAAAATTGTGTCAAGGTGTCCGTATTATCTTAACGATTTATTCACGATAAATTAACCCATTAGAAATCACTCCCACTTTACAGAGTAGAAACTCAGGTGTCCCATATAACTCATCTCTTGTCGCAGTCCGAAGCAGTCACATCAAATGTTTAAAATTTACTGTTCTAAATATAATTAAAAGTATAATCAAAGGCAGAAATAAATATAATTTTATTAGCATCGTGTATAATTTCGCAATGTTTTTGTAATATTACATTGAAAAGGTGAGGTCTTACACTTTAGTTGAAAACTTGGGATCCTGCGGTTGAATCCACAAGGCACCTGCGCTGAGTTAAGTGAGGTGTGTGGGCAATTCAGTCATAGACTGAATGGATGGTTTATGGACTGTGGATGAGGAGTGAAAGGCACGTATGGTATGAACTGTCCCTATGTCAGGGGTCCCTCCTTCCCTCACCAAGGGCAGGTCAGCAGGAGCCAGACCATGGCTTCTCCACCTTCTCCAGGTAAAGAAAACTTCCAGGTTCAGTGCTTCTCAAGTTGGCAGCTACCTCAGCTTGACTGCCCTAGGATCAGGTTAACAGACTTCATCTCTTTGACTCTTGGTCTCCTTAGAGTTAAATAGGATTTATCTATCCATCTATGGCTATCTATCAATCACCTACCAATCTCTTCTATCTCATCTGTATATCAACATATATATATTATACATAATTATGTTTTAAATTATAGGGTGATGTTAAAATGTTGCTTTCCTCTTCTGTTTGTGTCCTGTATTAAATTTGGTCACATCTCAGTAGGATTGCTTTGTTGTTGTTGTTGTTTTCTTTCATGAGCTTGTATATCCAGGGTTAGAAACTATCCTATTGAAGTTGGATTCATTTTGTTAAGGAAAACTTTTACTGGTGCGTTGTTCCTTAGCACAATGCCCAGCCAGTGAAGTCCGGACAGAATCTTCTGGGGTCATCCTTAGTCCAGGGTATCCAGGCAACTATTTTAACTCCCAGACGTGCTCGTGGAGCATCAGAGTGGAACCAAACTACAACATCACGATCTTCGTGGACATTTTCCAAAGTGAAAAGCAGTTTGATGCACTGGAAGTATTTGATGGTAAGTCTCTTTAAACTTTGTTCACATACCAGTGACCTATGCATAATGTATTAAGGATGCCACTATAATGTTTCTGTAATGCAAGAACTTGAATATTTTCTTGAAGTAAATTACGTCTCCCCCAAACAGAAAATGAATTATTCTTGGGCTTGTGTGGTCTCAGAGATCAAGCGGTAAGTAAAACATTTCCATGCCGTTCCTAATGTTGCAACTTTTAAACCATTAGGATGCTGGTGACACACCCTGAAAATGTACTAAATTAACTTTAATCATTCTTTAATGTGGGGCTTTGAAGTAGATGATTTCAAAAGATCTTCCTTTCCCTTCTTCTAAGATTATATTGATTTAGAAGATATCTTAGGAAATTTAAGAGGGCTATAAGTACTTTAATCAGTCAAAATGATTATTTTACTAGAAATATATGAAAGTAATGGCTCACAGAGATTTCTGGGTGATAAATGCTATAGGAGTCTTTAATGTACAGCTTTTTTAGATTAGTAAAATAGTTTACTGAACAAATGCTAATACTGTTTTCAACATGAGTCATGCATTTTTGTACAATTCTAATGAACTTTTAATATAACAATGCTATGCTTAAACATACTATGTCGTTGAATTGTCAATTTGAAATGGAACTGATGTTAATAATTTTTCTTTGTACAGAAGCATTATCATAGCCCAGAATATCAGACCATGATACAACTACGGCTGTACATAATAACAGGGTTTTTACATGTTCTGATGGATTTGTCATTGAGTTCAGATAAATGACAATCAATTCAGTGAAAAAGATTACTGTAATTGATTCTTTGTGTGTATATGCCTCTTAGTGACTTGATGAATCATAATAGTCAAGTTGCTTCTATGGATAGACACTCGATGAATCAATTTATGTATTTCCAAAGATGAGCTGCTAAATTGGAAATTAAACTCATACTTGTATACATAGGAACAGAGGACTGAAGGGTAATGTTTTCATTTTCCGAGGGTTTTTAAGGGTGTGTTAAAATGGACACATGCTACTGAAGACTCTCCTCTTAGTCTTTAGGGTGGGAAGAAGTAACGCATTAGCCACGTACAAAAATGGGCTTCTTTTGTCAATGAGGAATCTGGGAAACTATCTTAAGGCCAATTAGATGTCATAAAAAAGTACAGACAAGCAGTTAACCTCAGGGGCTGTGTGTGTGTGTGTGTGTGTGTGTGTGTGTGTGTGTGTGTGTATGCTTACGTATTCCTATGCATGCGGTATATAGCTATATGTATTGACATAATCACTCTAAATGTATGCCTGTTCCTTTGTTTCACCTTGGTTGAATTGAAATTTAGCAGGCAGTGCTTCTGCGTCTTCTTATTTCAGGAGCAAAATCGTTATCAATAATTTATGCCTGAAGCATTTACAATGTGATCTTCCCAAAATATAGACAGATCAAGCCCATTATAAACCATAAGCAAAATAGATAATAGAGATAATATCAAAGCAGTTGCTGTCAAAATTACCAGAGATCTATGACTAGGTGTGTTTCACTGTCAAAGAGTTCTCTATAAAATGAAAGGTCAGAATTTTATATGAATAATTTTTCAAGCGTTGGCATTTTTGTTGAAGTAAACGTCATGTTCATTGCATCTGTTTTGTTTTGTTTTTTGAAAGACAGTGGCTCTTTTATAGCTCTTGAGTTGACCAAAAAAGGAAAAAGTTGAATATGTTGATTTTAAGCTTTAATAACCCAAGAGTTTATTGCTCTCTACGGCTCCAGTAGTGCTTATTCCTCAATTTAAAAACAAAATAGGACTTTAATCACTAGAGAACTGAATTGAGAAAAAGGTGTCAGAAGAAAGATGGTGGCCTTCACTTGTGAGGAACTTGCTAGTTTCCATCTTGGTAACAGAGACTACACATACACACTCACACACACATACACACTCACATACAATTTGTATATTGCACACTTTTGAATGTTTACACAATTGCTATCATATTATATTTATCTGTAAACAGATTTCACTTGTCAATATGCTATTTTAAAAATTACCTACACTGATACATGTTTATCTAGTTCATTAATTTTAAATGCTGTGTAGAATTTCTTTGAAAATATTTTTTAATACCTTTTTAAAACCCCAAACCACAACTTAGGATCTAAATTTTGCCATAAAAATGCTGGAATAAACATTTTGCTGTATAAATAACACTTGTGCTCATATGTTGGCATTTATAAAATATATAATTAAAACCTTCAATTGTATTGGATATTACCAAATTGCTCTCCAAAGTGATTATACTAACTTATACTTTCACTAGTATTGCATGAAAATTTCCATTCCCTGTATCCATTCAATGTTGTAAATACTAATAATAGTAAAAACTACTTTCATTTTTTAAACGACTGCTGTTTTATAGGTAACTTTTTATTCGATTTAAGTATTATGTATTAGTAGCATATATGTCTGAAGTTATTTTGGTTGGCTATTGTTTCTTTTATTATTATTTTTTAACAGGGAATGTATCTGCTGCTTTATTTATTTGGAATTCTTTGTCTCCTTTGGAAATAAATAGCTGTATATCGTATAGCTAGACTCCAATTTAATCAAAAGCTAAAGGTAGTCTGCATTTTGTAGGTGCTAATTCATATCATAACTTTTTTGTTTTTTCTGTTTCATTTAGGCTCTTCTGGTCAAAGTCCTCTGTTAGTGGTCTTGAGTGGAAACCATACTGAACAGTCAAATTTTACAAGCAAGAGTAATCAGTTATATCTCCGCTGGTCCACTGATCATGCAACCAGTAAAAAAGGATTCAAGATTCGTTATTCAGGTTAGTAAGTGAGGTTAAGATTTAATATAAAAGTATTTTTAATACAAAGGATCTGCATTAAAAAATTACAATATATAAAGATTTATAGTATAAACCTAATTTCTGAAGATGAATAATTAACTTCAGTAGAAATAATATGATGGGAAATTACTCTGAGTGATATCTCTAAACTACATTAGGGAAAATAAACTATCTGTTGATTACTATTAAAACTTTTTGTTGCTAAAATCATAAACTATTGAATTGCATGCCACAGAAAGCAAAGATATTTCCCCCCAAAGTAAAGTAATATAATATAAATTAGTTTTAAAATATGTTTAAAGGCTAAGGAGACAACCAGGAGGAGATAATCATATTGCATTTAATTTTTTTTAATTTAAATTTATTTATTTATTTGTTTATTTGGCTGCATTGGGTCTTAGTTGCGGCACTCAGGGATCTTCCTTGTGGCTCGCGGGCTTCTCTAGTTGCAGCGCACGGGCTTAGTTGTCCCGCGGCATGTGCGATCTTGGATCTTACTTCCCCGACTAGGGATCAAACCCATGTCTCCTGCACTGCTAGGTGAATTCTTAACCATTGGACCACCAGGGAAGTCCCTGCATTTAATTGTATAAGTAATAATAACATCTTACTATTAACAGTATATCTTTTTAATTGGTTATAATTCGTATGTCTCTTTATCTTTATGCAGACATGATATATAGATATATACACACACATATAAACATATACAAAATAAATATGTTTACATATATATTTCCTTGTCAACATTTAAATTATTTTGTTCCTTCCCCATATATTTCAATCACTTTCTGTCAGTAGTTTTTTATATTAACTAAATCAGTTAATACATTTATGAGAGAATAGATCCTGGGTATGTTTGTCAATGTGACCAGCCCGACACGTAATGTTTATACTGCCCTACAAAAGCAGTAGACAGACAATTTAAATTCCTCAGATATTTTAAAAACTAAGAAAAATATCTAACCTTTTCTCAGTGTCTCACTCAACAGTATCTGTGCTAACAATTGAGATATATTTCCCAAGGGAGATGCCCACTCTGTGCATTTCATTGACCAGTGTACCTCCCAGAGGTTGCTTATTCCAATGTCTGTAGTACATCCTCAGTGTTGGGAACATCCTGAAGGAGGAACAGCGAAAGGTCTTAATAGTTTTAAGAATATTTTAGCTCTTTCTGCTTGGTAGACGTCATGAAATGGTAAAAAGCATCAGGGTTTTGAAATAGCTCTTGATGTAAGGACAGGAGGCATGAAATTCACTCATGCTTCCTCTATAATGTTTAATAAAATATGCTCAGACTTTTGTTTTCCCGCCTTTGCTCAAAGTAGCCATTCAAAAAGCTTATCAACAAAGAGCTCACAGTTGAAATCGCTTCATTCGAATGGGTATTGAGAGCATTAGGGCAGTGATTGGATTTGTGTTCATCAAATTCCTTGTTCCGAAAACTAAATACTCAGACCTGTAGAATTGTTTGAATTTATTTCCAATGAGCAAAAATGGACAGTGCAGGGGAAATAATGGTGAACATAATTTATCTTGTTTTATCTGTGGCAAATTACTTAGTAGCCTGGCGATGTGATTATACCTTGAATTCTGTCTTTCAAGGGATATTTTCATTCCTTATAGAACAAGAAGATTCTCTTTGTTAAACAGTGTTGGGAAAGTAGGAAAAAGGAGAATTTTGGAGAAGGCTATAAGCTGTTGTTCTGTGAATGGACCTATCTATTTATCTCTCTGTAGATATAGATACAGATAGATCTTTGAACAGATTTTCACTTAAAATTTGATGAGTCAATGACCTCTGCTAGCAGTTCATCACCAGTAATTTCGGAGCAGTGATTCAGTGAAGATCCCTGAACTGTAATATTGTGGGCAAGGGAGCTGCGGCCCATAATATAAGCATGTGTTGTATCACAAACCTTTGTTTGCCTTACATGTGTGAAGCATTGGTCGTCAGGCGTAAGAGCAATATAATTGATCTACATGATTAACCAACAAAACAACAACAAAAAGCAAGTGCTTGACCATTGAGGTTCAAGTCAATTCAATAAACTGCTGAGTGTTGTGCAAAAAATGGCCCTTAAATGAAATAAATGAGAGTAAGTGAAATAAGCTTCAGTAATGGGAGAGTCAGAACTACAGACTGGCTGACATCCACCCAGAAACCCCAGGATGGCCAACTCTGCCCGCTGTCTTCCATCATGATTCCTACTTGAGTGTCTCCCTCCTTCGCCTGCCCTTCCAAAGCACCATGAGCAGAATGTAAGGATTGGGCCCTGGTCCTCTTAATTCTTAACATAGCCAGGAGTCGAACAGGTGGGAGCCCGTGTTCTAATCTTCCCCTTTGCTTTGCTGTGCCGTGTCTCCCCGCTCTGGGCCCCTCTGTATCTTGTTCTAGATGAGTTAGGAAGGAAGGGATATCCTGACAGCCTGGTGATAGAAGAAACACAGTCAATAGGAAAGAAAATAATTATTGGACCCCATAGAGTTAGACAGTCATCCTGCAGATTCTCTCTCTTAATAGACTGAACTGTGACAAAGCTCACAGGTGACACCCTAAGCACCGTGTGGTCCCACTGCCCCTTCAGGAGCTTTCAGACTTTATCTTATCTCTGAACTTGGAGCAGGGTCTACAGCCGGCTTGGCCTTCCTGCTTTTCATCATCATCATTATTATTATTTTAAATAACTGGCACAATAATTCTGGGTAGTTGGTAGCTGGGGTGCCTGATTATACTCATACCTTCCCTAAACTAAATATTTTGGTTCATTCAAAACTTACAACATTTAATCTCCAACAGTTGAACATGGAAAATGGTATGCCAATGGGACAAGAGTTTCGTATAAGAGCTAGTGGATTTTAAGTTAATAAAAATGAGTCCATTAAAAAAATGAAATGGTACCTCATCCAGCTGAGACTGTTCTCTGAGGATGCTTCTCACAGGAACATGGTTGACAACCGAGGCCAGACACACAGACATCGCTTCTGGGCAGTGCAATGATGTGAAGGCTTCAGAATGTTTCTGCTGAATTTATTTCTAAGGGAAGGTTCAACATTAAGCATTCAGACCTGTGTGTGTGCTTTCTATTTGGGACGCCCACAGGGAAGTGGTACATTTGAAACCTCTTCTTGCAAAAGGAACCCTGGATCTCCAGGACTTCACAGCTTGCTTTATTTTATTGTTTTACTCATCTGAAGGGAGTTCATATGATTTTATGCTGCGGTGAAACTGGTCTTGTAGGAATAAAATGAGTTTCTTTCTCTAAATGTGTAAATAAGATGCAGAGCTTTTTAGCCATTGAAATGTTACGTTCTGCGTAGGTAAGACTGTGATTTTCACAAATGACTGTCTCTAATTTTAAAAAGTCTCCCTACAAATGTGATGATTAAAGCTATTGTAAGATTTTCATTGACCTGAAGGAGTGCATTTTCTTCAAAGATTGTATTCAAATCCCGTACGTTAAAAAGAGGCTTGGGGCTTCCCTGGCCAATGCAGGGGACACAGGTTCGTGCCCCGGTCCGGGAAGATCCCACATGCCATGGAGCGGCTGGGCCCGTGAGTCATGGCCGCTGAGCCTGCACGTCCAGAGCCTGTGCTTCTCAACGGGAGAGGCCACAACAGTGAGAGGCCCGCATACCGAAAAAAAAAAAAAAAAAAAAGGCTTAACTGTCTATGTCATCATATAATTCTCAAGAATTCTCAAGACCATTTAACAGCAACAAGGAAAAAAATTAATGGCCTTGTTTGCAAAATGTTATATCCTTCTATTTTCTCCATTTTAATGATAGTTTTTTCTTTTTTTTTTTGGTCAGAATTCCATCATCACATTGATTAACAGTCGCAGATAATCTAAACTTCAAACTTAAGAAACTTGACCTTTGGCTCTAGATTTTTCTGGATTTTTAATTAATTTATTTTTTAGATTTTTTTTTTAGAAGTTTCAGATCACAGTCAAATTGAGAGGAAGTTACAGAGATTTTCGCTTTACTCCTTGGCTTCCCACATGCATAGCCGTCTCCATTTTCAGCATCCTCACCAGATGGCACATTTGTTAATGAACCTACACTGACACATCGTTATCACCCAAAGTCCGTAGTTCACGTTGGGGTTCACTCTTGATGTTCTGTGGGTTTGGACAAATGTAAAATGACATGTATCCACCATCATGGATTCATGCAGAGTAGTTTCATTGCTGAAAAATCCTCTGTGCTCTACCATCCTTCCCCCACCAGCCTCTGGAAACCACTGATCTTTTCACTGTCTCCAGAGTTTTACCTTTCCCAGAATGTCGTAAAATTGGAATCAACGGTCTGTAGCCTTTTCAGGTTGGCTTCTTTCACTCAATCACATACATTGAAGGTTCTTCCATGTCTCTTCATGGGTTGATAGATCATTTCTTTCTAGCGTTGAATAAAAAGATACATTGGATGGACCACAGTTTGTTTATTTATTCACCTACTGACAGGCGTCTTGGTTGCTTCTGAGTTTTGACAACTCTGAATAATGCTGCTATGAATATCTGTGTGCAAGTGTCTGTGTGGACATAAGCTTTCAACTCCTTTGGGTAGACACAAAGGAGTGTGATTGCTGGGTCATATGATAAGAGTGTGTTTAGTTTTGCAAGAAGTTGCCAAAGTGTCCTCCGAAGTGGCTGCGCCATCCTGCATCCCCACCCGCCGTGATGAGAGTCGCTGTTGCCCCACACCCTCACCAGCACTTCTGTGTCTGAGGATGCTTTGAGTACAAGTTTCCATGTTGATGCTGATCTCCCACTATTTTAACAATAGAGATATTTCATTTGTATCTCTTATCAAGGGAAATGCAACATTTATTTATTGGTTTTGTGTATGTGTGTTTGTGTGCCCATAGCACCTTACTGCAGCTTGACCCACACCCTGAAGAATGGTGGTGTTTTAAATAGGACTGCAGGAGAAGTTGGAAGTAAAGTGCATTATTTTTGCAAGCCTGGATATCGGATGATTGGCCATAGCAATGCAACCTGTAGACGAAATCCAGTTGGCATGTATCAGTGGGATTCCCTCGCTCCACTCTGCCAGGGTAAGAAATGTGTGTTTTCATCCCCAAACTTGAGTTCAATTTATTTTTCTTATTTTAATCACACTCTGAAAGGTACAAGAGCTGTGATTATGGTTAAAAGGTAAGGAAAAAATGAATGTGAGTTCATAAAAGTACAAATTAAACTTTCTGCTGACTGTGCAAACACTTCTGACATTCGCACTCAGCTTGATTTAGCTTTATAGCCTGAATTCGTGGAATGGTTGAACACTCACCAGATGCTGGGTAGAATTATTCTAATACTTATATTTCATTTTGAAACTTAAAAATGTGTTATCCAACTCAGATTCAAAATAATTTTTCTTGACAGTTGTATTAATTAGAAGAAAATCAATTACTAAAGCTCATTTTCCCTTTTCTTAGATTAAAAACTCATACTTTGAGCCACACACTGCATATTTCATTTTCATTAGGTCACTTAAATATAGGACTTGTTAAAGTTGGTTTCAATATTTCATGCTTTTTTTTTCATTTTATCTTTCATATGCATAAAAAAATCAAATTTTCAAATAAGGCATTTTAATTTTAATTGAAGGCTTTGAAGTCATGAAATTTTCAGTTTTCTCTTATCGAGATTTTTATGCATAATGAAATATATTGGTCTTTGAAAGCTAATTGCAATTTATGAATGAAACCTCATATTGGTTTCCTTGTTTCTCTTTTTCCATTAGATATTAGATTTTCTGGTATTGCTCTATGAGACAATAATAGATATTTATCACAATTATTGTATGTGTCTTTAACTGCAAGAAGTTAATCAGACACCAGCCTGTATCATTTATGTTGTACCTCCAGATATTCTTCTTTAATGTAAGATAAACATCAAGATCTAATTGGCTTGTTTCATTAGGATTGATGGTTTTTTTAAGAAGAGTACTTTTTCTTTCAAAAGAAGAAATGCTTCTCATTTTCTTTAAATGTTCTGTTACTCTCTGCCTATGACATAGAATCCATTGCTCAGAGAGCAGCCCCGTGGGCTGCATGTCCTTGGCATTGTGGACTGAACAAGGAAAATGGCTGAGCCCAGGATTGGCAAGAGTTCCCAAATCTTGGCCTCTAGAGGTTGAGTCCCTAGACAGGGCCCTAAATGGAATCTGCTCTCAGGGTAGAAGCCCAAGAAGATCCTGGAAAGAGACTGTCATGTGACAAGACAGACACATGAGAAATGACAGTCCAGGCAGACGTTAGTTTATCTCCCTGACACGTGAGGAGTTCTGAACATTGTTGACTCGATGGAGGGAGATGGCTTGCTCTTCCGCTGCATGGTTGAAAAGGAACCAGAGAATGCCTGGGATGTGTCTTGTTGATAAGTTTCCACTTCCCTCTCCTTTCCCCATTTTCTCTCTCAGCAGAACTATTTGATGCTGAATTAAATGACTCAGAAATAGAAATAGAGCTCTAAAAACCAGATCCTTCTGGAATCTTTGCAGTTTCAGCTGAAGGATTTGAGTGAACTTGGTCACTGTATCTCTTCTCTGTGTTGCACGTAACCCCAAAGCAATGCCATCAGGGACGTGGAATGTTAGAGTCACACACCACGTTCTAGGTGGGAAATTGGAATATAAATGCCCGATGTGATTGTGTTCTCAAATTATAAAATATTTCAGAAGCATCATCTTCCTACTATAAGTCCACAGTCTTCTGCACTTTCTGTTAACCATTCTGATAACTGGGGAGTCAATATGATCTTGGTTTTTTTTTTTGTTGTTGTTGTTTCATAAACTATGACCTGTAAAACATGGAGGGCCCTTAAAAATAATCTAGTTTAATTTGCTTATTTTTATGTTTTTTAAACTGAGGCACATAAAAGTTAAGTGACTTATTAATAATCATAAAAATGTTGGTCTAGAATCCAGACCTTCTGCCTGCCTCTTCAGCATTTGAATCAAAATGTGTCTGGCCAAAAGAAATTCTACTTAAAACAAAATTTTGCAGACACCAGTTCTAAGTAATCTATATTTTAGGTGTTTAAATTCATTTACTGTGGAAGAGTTTCTTTAGTCTTCTCTTAGTTCTTTCCAATTTGTGTAAAATAGCATTTTGATTACAATAATGTATAAAATATTTTCATCATATGTGAGGCTTTAATGTTTAAAAATAAAAAACATGGTGAAAAATAGGCTTTTTAAAACCATTTAAATTATTTGGTACAGCTATACAAGCATTTTCATCATTTTAAAAATAAATCTTTTAAAATAAATAGTAAAAATGTTTACTCCAATAGGTGAAGGCCATTGAGAAAACATCGTAAAATTTTAAACAGAATAGGCTTATATAACATATATATTGGCAATTTATACCTTAACAGTGTTTTACTTACAATTAAAGAGCCTTAGAGCTGATTGAACTGAATTTAATACAGTTCATAATATAAATGTGTAATTGTTATGGTATTTAATAAAGGGAAACTTGATTTGTTTAGCATTAATCATTCACTTTCCTTTTGTTACTTATAGAACACAGAAGTTTTCCATAATGTAAATACTCATCTAACTTACAGAAAAACATTGGCCTCCTTCAATAAAGTCAGAATGAGCCTTTGTGGATTTTTAATTCCCTCCTTGTACCAACCATCTAAATTGTATTTAGATTAATTTTTTTTTCAGTTTTTAGATAATTGAAGATAATTTTTTCAAAGTAGTTTTTGGGTCCAAGGAGAGTTAATAGATATAGATGGATGATCAGCATCTATGTGGTCCTGAATTGCTGGCAGTTCACGATGGTAGGGTATGAAATTAAAGAGTGGGTGAACTCTTTCTTTAAAATTCTTGGAATTCTATAAGGGAAAAAGACTTTGCCAAAGCATCATCTAAATGCATACCATCACACTATTCCCTCTCAAGACAGCTCAAACTCTTTTATTTTCTTGCCCAAGATATATTCACATTAGATATAAAATTGGAAAATGAGGATTTCCCTGTAGCACATTTATGAGGATAAAGGTACAAGCTTTACCTCTGAAACCTATAGACCTCAAGCACACTGTTCCAAAAATTAAAGTAGATGTAGGGTCCATGTTTATAGAGAGGGTATACTCTGTACAAGTTTTTGACATTTTGTTTATATATACATGTTCTTACAGAGGCAAAGTGACATTAGTCATATGTCTGTGTTTGTAGATTACAGTTGTAGTTGTAGGTTTAAAACTTAATGCAAGCATTAAAGATGATACAGCTATTTTCATGATTTTTATTTCAATTCAAACTTACCTCTGAATTAGGCACTGCAGGTACCAAGACACACTCCCAACTCTTAAAGTTCTGATGGTCCGTTAGGAGAGATGGCCTCATGAATGAGTAACTACAATTCAGTATGACATTAAGCAAGAGAAGATATACACTGAATAGAGATGGAGCAGAAGGTATTTTTTCAGGATGTTTTTCCCATCACGGGACAGCTGAGTTAGGATTTGAAGGGGTAGCACCGATGGAAATGCGGTTGGAGCAGCAAGTAGGGGCCATTGTGGAAGACCTCAACTGAGTTTACATAGCTTTTATTCTCTCTCCTGTGGTTGACTACAGTCTATTAAAGGGCAAAAAAGACACAGTCACATCTGCATTTTGGAAATATCTTTTAGTAGTGTGGTAGATGATTGGACAGAATCCTGTCTAAATTACAGGGGTGCTTAGAAATTTTAGAAATATGCATTGGAGCCATGATGAAGACCTTGATAAATACAGTGAAAATAGGTTTCAAAGAAAACAGGTGTTGAAAATATTTAGAAAACAGAATCAGCAGGCCCTTGTGATGGAATGTAAAGGGTCAGGAAGAGAGAAAAATACGGAATGACAAATAGTTTTCTGGTTTTGATTGCTGGGAATATTGAGGCACCACTCAGTGAAATTAGGACAAGTGAGAAAAAGCAGGCTAACGAAATCAGTGTTGAGGTGCGGCCTTCCATTACCTGTGCTTAGAGAAGATACAGTTTCTAAAAGTATCAGTAAGGAGGCAGTAGTTTAAGTTAGTTCAGGATACCGAGTGCATCCTTATTTGTTTTTCATGAGAGGACGTTTGACTTTGTAGGTTCCATAAGGAGCAAATCAAATGAAAAATATTATAATTAAAAAATTATCTGCTGCAATAAATTTCAAACTAAATAGCTCCACCAGAAAACAGGTAGCATCTGACGCCCTTTGAGAGAAGATCACATTGGGTCAACAGCAACTATAAATCCTGCAACCCATCTAATTACTGATGCAAGAGTAATGGTGCAATAGTTTGAGACTCTTACCAGAATCAAAGGTTTGATCTTATAGTTATTTTAATTATTTTAGTTGAAGATAGGGGACTTGAAAACTGGAAACAAACAAATAAATAAATGGACAAATACCCCTTTGTGGCATTGGGAGCCTACTATTTAATATTTATTTAATATATTTATACATTTTATATATTTAATATTACAATATACTATTTAATATTTCAGTTATCCTTCTGGAGTGGGTATAGTATTTCTCAGTGATTTGAACAGCATTCCTTTTATGCTGACAGAGGAACAGAAACAACTTACACATTTTCTAACTGCACTAGGATGTTAGTTTATTTTTTTTTAAAAAATTGTGCAAAATAATACTTTGAAATGTTTACTAAAAATGCGACACTTGCCTTTTAGTAAATGAGTGAGGTGGAAAGCTGAGGGGTGGGGTCAGGCCCTTTGGGGCCCCCAGTGCTGGTCATGTGACCACGAATGTGCTGCCCTAGGCCCCAGCAGAACATGTGTCAGGGCAGTGTTTGAATGAAAAAAAAAGAAGTGTAAATTAATGACAGGTATTTGAGAATGATTTTTTTTCCTTTTTCTTATTTATTTATTTATTTATTTTTGGCTGCACTGGGTCTTTGTTGCAGTGTGTGGTGGCTTCTCTTGTTGCGGAGGACGGGCTCTAGGAGCGCGGGCTTCAGTAGTTGTGGCTCGCGGGCTCTAGAGTGCAGGCTCAGTAGTTGTGCTGCAGGAGCTTAGTTGCTCCGCGGCATGTGGGATCTCTCCGGACCAGGGATCAAACCTGTGTCCCCTGCATTGGCAGGCAGATTCTTAACCATTGCACCACCAGGGAAGTTCTGATTTTTTTTTTTTCCATTGAAGTTCTGACTTTTTTGTTTTTTCCATTGAAGATGGCTTATCTTGTGCCCTAATCTGCTTTGTTTTCTCATTTTCACTGACTTTCTGCTGGTGACATCTTAGAAGCACAGAATTTGAGAGAAAAATAGTCATGTGATGGGCAGGGCGTGCTAATCTCCCTAAACCTGGTTCCTGCCATGTAAAACAGGATCTTTGATGCCAAGCTCTGAGAATTGTTGAGAGGGTTCAAGCACTCAGACAGTCCCGGGCGGGACTCAGCAGCAAACAGGACCCTTCACTGCCCATCACCTGTGAGGAAGGACACACAGCAGGCCAGATGTGTTGCATCGTTTCAGAGAACTTCAGCTTTTCTCCCTTTCCTTGACGTTTGAAATGACTTCTCTCAGAAAACCTGTACTGGCTTTTATCCTTCTCGATAAACCAGGCATATCTTTTGCCCTTCAGGCTTCATTTCCTGCCTTCAACCAAGAAACTCTGCCCAGCAGCTGTTTCCCTTATCAATACACTAATCTTATTCATCTTGGAGGGAAGCCAAAATTAGAATTGAAATTTTCTGTATTATCTCAAAGATCCAGTTAAAGTGGTACCTTACAGGGCTTGGCTTTCAAGTTTCCTGTGTCACAGAGAGAGCAGTTCCCATGTAGCTCTTTATCTCAGAGCCGTGATTTTCAGAGCACTTGGTGAGTCGGAGCTCTGGCTTGGACTTGATCTTGTGTGTTGTTTATGCTTTGCTTACATTTTGCAGGCAATGAAGCATAGGGAAAACCATCATTCTCACAAATGACATGGTTAAGCCTCTGTTCGTAAAGTCTGAACTTTAAGACAGAAAGATATAGACGCCTGCACTCTGCTGATATGTGCTAATATTTGCTAGTGTAAAGGGTATGGATAGGGCAGGAGATGGGTGACTGGGCGGGGAGGTGCATGTAGGTCTGCCGTGAGCCCGGGACTGAGCTGGGGATGCGTCCTCTTATCTCTTTAATCCTGTGGACACTGGTGCTCAGAGGCGACGTTACTCAAGAAACACACGACTAAACACCAGGGGTGGGATTTGAACCCATGTCCTTCAGATTCCAAAATCTACATTATTTCTACTATACCGTGAGTATTCCCTCTGTGAACATTATTTCTATCCACTGAAAGGGCATCTTTCAGAAGAAAATTGTTCTTTTTTTAACTTAAAAAATAGCAACATTATCAAAAGTTCAGAGGATATGTTTGGTGTTCTGGTATAAAACTTGAGTTATTTTGTAAATCTCAAAAACTTTTACCTATGGGCATAAAATGCATAAGAAGTTATGACTTTTGTCTTGATTTTTTTATACGTATTTATTTGCTTCTATGAAATATTCAAGCTTCTATGTGACATGATAATAGTGCAGTGTTTTTAGAAATTTAAAAATAATGTTTTTAAAATCATTTTAAAAGCAAAACAAATCACATGTTATGATATATATGAAAATATGTATGTATATGAATATGTATATATATACATGTGAGAATACAGGTTATAGTCATTATGTCAACTATATTCTAATATATTAGGTTATGAATCCACATAGTTCGTAAAGCCAAAAATTTGCCAAATCCCACTAAGTATATTGTAAACTGAGGTTTATTCCATTCGCTCATGATCTTCTTATGGGATTTGAGTTGAGTGATTAGATCTTGGGCATTTCACAGTCAGAATCTCCCAATTTAGGCAAGGATCCCTCCCATTCCCAGTATTTACTGGAGCCATGACCCTGGACAGGCAACACAATTCACTGAGGTTTAGCTTCTTCTGTGAGCAGGGATAAGAATACTCCCCCACCTGGCATGTTTGAAGGGTTAAATGAAACAGTTGACATGAAATCTTTACGCTGGAGCCAGGTACTAACAGGCACCCCTAAAAAAGGAACCTTACAGGATAGAAACATAATTTCATCAGTGAGTGTCTTCAGGAAGTACTTGTTGACGTGCTTTCAAGCAGAGATTTTACAAATGTCTAGTTAACATCAATAATATTTAAGTAACTGAGCTGGGAATAGGTTTCTCTGATTTCTCACAATACTCAAAATGAGACATCGGAGCGCTTTGTCTGTATGTGGATTGCCGATCGCCTTTTAATTGCTCCTCATCAAGTCCCCGAGCTTCTCTGTCTCTGGAGGACTGAGGTGCCCCTACCCCGGGTCCTGAGCACCCTCTTGTGCGTGCTGTGACCTCGCCACTGCCTTTTGTCCTGTGTGTCTGTATATTGCTTCTCCTGGACCAGTGGTTCTTCAGAGTTCACAAGAACCATCTGGCGTATAGATCCCTAACTTCCAAGTGCCCCCCAAATCTGACTCAGCGGGTCCCAAGGAGCTGGAATCTGCAATCGTACAAGCATCCTAGGTAAACTTGGCGCACATGTCTAAGGAACACATGTTAACGATCCCCATTCTTAAAGAGAGGGATTTTGTCTAAATGTGAATCCCAGCATTTTGCACAGTGCCTGGACCATACTTGGCATCGATGTGAACTTATGAATAAGTGCGTATGGCTCCACTCTCTCATCAATCGCCTTCCTCAGTAAGGCTTCTAACATAAATGGTATTATCGGGAAGAAACACAGCTTGAAATTAGGCCAGTGGTGATGTCATCTTCAACTTTCAAATACAGTAATAACCACACTAAAGGAATAGCCTCCAGAAGAACAGCCCTGTGCACAAGGCATACAGCCTGGAGAGCCCTGTGATTAGGTGTGTGACACCAGGCAGAGCGCACCTCAGGCGTGTCTGACTGCTACAGGTGTCAGGGCTGAATTGTGTCCCCCTCAAAAGAGATATGTTGGCGTCCTAATCCCCAGGACCTCAAAATGTGACTGTATTTGGATAAAGGGTCTTTACAGAGGTGACCAAGTGAAAATGAGGTCATTAGGGTGGGCCCCACTCCAACATGACTGCTGTCATGATAAGAGAGGGAAATTGGGACCCAGAGGGCAGACCTTGTGAAGACACAGGTTGAAGACAGCCATCTACACGCCAAGGAGGAAGGAGCAGTCTTCCTCAAGCCCCTCAGAAGGAACTAATCCTGCTGACACCTTGATCTCCAACTGCTGGCCCCCAGAACTGTGTGATCACACATTTCTGTTGTTCAAGCCCCAGGTATGCGGTCTCTGCTGTGGCAGCCCAAATGGACCAGCACGTGTGATCCCCTCTCTGCCCCGTGAAATCCCTACCCCTCTCCTCTCCACCTCAGCAGCAAGAACCGCATCAACTCCAGCAGCAGTGTTTGGATCTCGGGGCAAGACATTTTGCAAATTGTGAAAAAATGGAGAAATTAGTGACAGAAGGTCATGAGATTTTCTTTCTGGACATATATAGGGGAAAACGGAAGTCACAAAATATTTACATTATTTATTACAGTGAAATTGCCTAGTTTCCTTAGTTCCATCATCATTCTTAACAACCTTTCATAGTTGCATCACATGTTTATTGCTTGTCTATTTTCTGTGTTCTTTATTTTTTTTTTTTTTAGTAAAATGCAGCCAAAATTTCAGGTCAGCAGTTTTGAGAATTTATTAGACCCACAGAGTTCATTTCGTTAAAAACATATTGAATGGTCCACACTCTACCAGGCACCTTGTTCTCCTCTGCAGCTCCGCTGTTCCACTCATGAAAGTTGGACGACAGTGGATTGATGCTGTGCGCACTGTCCCACTAACTTGAGCTGAGCACTGGCAACCGTTTCCAAGGGTCTTTATTGTCCTTACTTTGCAGGCGGCGAAGCTAAGGCTGAAACAGGTTAAGGGAACTGTCCCTGATCAGAGCAGCATGTGCAATGATTTGATGAGTTTCCAGAGCAGGATCCTGTCCCGTCATCCCACCTACCAAGTTAGATGAAATATGCCCCAGGATTCCAGATCCCATGAAAACCCGCCATAAACAAAGTGTTCTGATCCTCTGGCAAGTTCTCATGACACCAGACTGAAGGTGCATTAGGGTCCCATCCCCACAGGAGGGTGATCTCTGTGGGGCAGTGACCAGAGGTAACTGGGTCAGAGCTGGCATGTAACACACAGAAGCGTCACTGCTTTCCTTCAGCTTCTGTCCCCAGGGTCTTGCTTTTTATTGAATGGAACTTTGTTTTATTTCTTTGTTCCTAAGAAGTGGCCCTTTTCTTTTTAAACGTTCACACCTGTGCCTTCCTGTGACTCTCCAAAGCAGAGGGGTGGGCGTCAGCTGCTTCCTACAGCCTTGCGGAAGCAATGGATTTGCCCCTAAGGAAACGGTCAAGCGGCAGCATTTGCCAAGTCAGAGCCTCTCTTTGTCTTTAGTCATTTGTCTGCCCATGTACTGGGTCCCTTCCTTTCCAGAGCTCTTCTGTTTGCTTCAAATGATTAAGTGTTTTTTGGGTTTTTTTCCTTCCTTGGGCTACGATGTACTAAATATTTTCAAGAGGTTTAGAGCAGCTAAAGATGCTTCTCAGCCAAATCCTGTTTTTCTTCATTTTCCATTTCAGAACTGCCTGTGTTTTTAAGTTGCCCATCTGTTTGAGTTAATGTCTGTACATACAAGCCATTACTTCCCTCTGTCTGCCCTCGTTTTTAGAAGTGTTCACCTTTATCCCTCAAGACAAATGGGTGGATATTTCTTATGCTAGTAAATGCTCTTTCTAAAGTGTCTGACTTCACACCTGTCCCCATAAAACAAATAAAAACAGTGTGACCTGTTAAGTCCCACAGACCTAGAGGTGATTCCAGCCCTTTACCACCTCTCTTATTATGATTTTCTAACTCAGCCTTCAGCCCAGTATTAATGGTGTTTTGGATGCTGGCTGAGCATCACGTGAGATGTTGCTTAGTGTTTGGGAAATCAGAGAAGACAAGGGAAATAAAACACAAACAAAAAAAAGGGTCCAGAAATATCATTAATTCTCAAATTCAACGTGGCCTTTATATTTTCAGATTTACACCTTGAAAATGTATTCTGACCTATTTATTTATTGCCGGTGGTTGGACATTGAAAATAAAAAAGATAGGAATACACTGAAATAGAGCAGATGGCACCTTGGCGACAGTACAGGACAGTAGCTGAGATACCCGCTTTGGCATCAGATACCCTGAGAGATGCCCTCCGACACAGCTGTTTACTAGTTATAAGAATTGGGGCAATTTGCAGGACATTCCTAATGCTCATTTTCCTTAGTTGTCATATCAGTCAGGGTTCTCTAGAGAAGCAGCAACGGTAGGGTGTGCGCAGATGTGCACAAGGGGAGGCTTACTGTAGGAGCTGGTCCCCATGGTGACGGAGCAGAGAAGCCCAGGTCCCCTACTGCTGCTGACGGAGCAGAGAAGCCCAGTGACCTGCAGTCTGCAGGCTGGAGGCCCAGGCCGCCAGTGGTGTGATTCAGTCCAAGTACCAGGGAATCCAGTGGGAGGGGCAGCAGGGAAAGTGCCGGGAGCCCCGATGTAAGAGTGGGACAAGCTGGGCATCCCAGCTCAAGCAGAGGGAGGGAATTCCGCCTTCTTCTGCCTCCTGGTTGTACTGAGGCCTCAGGATTGGATGACGCCCACCGGAATGGGGGCGGGTGCTCTTCACTCCTCTGAGAAGCAAATGCTAATCTAGTCTGCATACATCCTCACAGACACACCCCGGGAATAATGTTTTACCAGCTCCTAGGCACCCTTTAGCCCAGTAAAGCTGACAAGTAATATTAACCATCATAGTAGTAATAAAAAATAATTTAATTTACTTATTGGGGGTATTTTTGAGATTAAATGAGGTCATACAAGTAAAAGAACTTGTCACAATGGCAGGAATTGTGTATTTGACTAAGGAACGCTAGGTGTTCTACTGGTAAAGGTGATAATGTTTGCAGGTGAGCGATTTCTCGGTGACTTCATCTGAGCCCACCTCCTCCTGGTGTGGTTGCTTCTCTGACTCCGGTGCTCGGTGCTGATTCTCCTGAGCCTGGAACCTGGTGTGGCTCTTTGAGGAGGCACTGGGGCACCAGGCACAGCCAGCATCGCCCTCCAAGTCCCCCCACTTTTGGCCCAGAACCACCTAATTTCTCTTGATGTTGGCATGAGGGATCTGAGGGATTCACTATCAAATGTTTCCTCTGTATTTGTGATGGAAGGGAAAACATTCCTTCATACTGTTTAGTTTTTAGTTGACCCTAATCTAGAGAGTTGAAGAAGCTTCCCTTTATATTAAATCTGAAGGAAAGTTATTTTTTTTTCATAGTGAAAGAGAGCTCGAGTCCTGATAACGTGCCCGATGTTTTGCTGTGTGGCTTATACTGTACATTCTGCCACATTAGCCTGTAAGGAACTTTGATGTTTCTCCTTTTACAGATGAGGAATCAAAGCTCAGATAAGTCAGGTAAATTTCCAAGTCGTAAACAGACAGATACCAAACTCAGACTCTCCTAAGTCTGAATCCATGTTCTTTCAACTCTCAGCCTTGTTTCCTATAGCGTTTTAAGTTGAGATTGATTTGAAATCATGGCACAAGCTTTCATTCCACATCCACGTGTGCACAGTGATAATGTTTCCACACCAGTGCTCACCTTTGGGTGATGGGCATGAAGCAAAGATGTGGACAACAAAGATATGCAAGGCTCATTGATTAAATCCAACAGTGTTCCTGGCTTTTGTCCCCTGGGAGGTGCTTATTACAAGACACACTCTTGAGCCGTATTATATTCAAATGCCACTTTTACCGAGGTCCTCGTTAGGCCGATCATGAAAATGTCACCTTGGGTCTGCTTGAGTGATTAATGGAATGTCTAATAATAACTCCGTTTTACTCATGGGATCTCAGATGGTTCAGAACTGGACCCCATTACAAGGTTAGACACCATTAACAGCCATGCAAACATTTATCTATGTTTTAAAATGTTTGTTAAACAAAATAATTCTATGTTGACTTTCAAAAGTAAAATAATGGCCTGCTGGGAGTCAGAGAACATGCTTGCTGCTATACCGCGCTTAGATAATACCACACAAATTCAGAAAACTTGTAAGAGGGAGCTAGATCTTCCTGTGTACTTTCACTTGCCATACTCATTTTGTGATGGTTTAGAAATCACGCTGTACAGCAATGTGGAGGGAAGGGAATGGAGGATAGGAAAGACATGTCTGTCTTGTGTGTGCTGAGGGAGACTTTGGGTAGAATCATGAACATTTAGAGATAAGGCTGTAGAGATGACGTAGTTCAGCTTCTTCATCTTACACATGAAAATGGTTAAGCCAAGATGACAACTGTTAAAATATTTGCGGAATTTAATGGACTTCAGAGCAGGAATTCGTGGCCATGAGAACCACTGGTGTCAGTGTTCACACGGATGACTCCAGGTTTGCATCTGCAGGGAGCCTTTCACTATAACACAGATGCCACCTCAGGTTTAATCTCTTACGGAATCTCTTTTATGCGTAAGAAAAGCGTGACTTGGCCAGTTATGCTGAATACTTATGACCGTCAGGAAGATAATGACTTTAAATGATCAATTTGCTCTATTAAATATCAACTGTGTAACTATGGTCCTGCTCAAAAGGGGGAAAAACAAAAGTATTTTGTCTGTATATCTTAAGAATATTTTTCACTATTTATGTTAGAATTAAGTTATTATCAGGAAACTCTTATTTTAGAAAAAAGAATCACTAATAATTAAATCATAAACCATCAAATATTTCCTTATCTTCCCCTCCTTTGTGTTTATCTTTGTGGATGTCAGATTGGAAAGGACACGGACCAACATGCCAAGTGACCTGAAATCTAGTCCTGTCTTTTCCAAATTTAACAAAAGGAGTCAATTTAAAAATTCCAATTGAAAGTTGTATTAGCAAACCAACTGGTTGTGTTGAAGACTCATGGGCTCTTCTTCAAAAAGAGATGAGAGGCATTTATCTGCCTTTTCAGCTTCACGTTCCACTCACCCCCAGGGGACCTTCATGTTGCTTAACTTAGAGTTTAGCTCCATTATATGTAAAATGAGAGTAGTATTGTTTTGCCTTCCCCAAATTATGTAATAATTTTATAATTCAAACTAAATAATAGGAAAGGAAACAAATAGACGATATTATTTGAATTGTTTACTCTAAATAAAACTTTTAAAGTGGAACCTTAACATGTGAGCTCGTGAAGACATTTCCGGGAAGAAATAAATTCCCCAAATGTCTAAGGACACAAATTCTGTTTTCTTTTAGTGAGCCTAACTCTATAATGTGCTGATATATATATATATATTTATGTTGGGTGTAGGAGTTTATTAATTAATTTATTTATTTTTGCTGTGTTGGGTCTTTGTTTTTGTGTGAGGGCTTTCTCTAGTTGTGGCAAGCGGGGGCCACTCTTCATCGCAGTGCGCGGGCCTCTCACTGCCGCGGCCTTTCTTGTTGCAGAGCACAGGCTCCAGACGCGCAGGCTCAGTAGTTGTGGCTCACGGGTCTAGTTGCTCCGCGGCATGTGGGATCTTCCCAGACCAGGGCTCGAACCCGTGTCCCCTGCATTGGCAGGCAGATTCTCAACCACTGCACCACCAGGGAAGCCCTGTGCTGATATATTTTAATCTTCCAACAAATTAGCTCCATGGTACATATTTTAATCAATTATGGATTAGTAATAAACAGTGACAAGTCTTTTCACAAGAAATTTTGAGTGGATGTTAGGAATGTTTTATTCCTTAAACGTTGTTAATAGATTATACAACACTTTGTTCAGTTCATGGCCTTAGCTGTGTAGTCTCGTATTGGAGCTGAACATTGGGAGATTCAGAGAGTGCGTTATGGAAGGCTGCAGTAAATACAAAAAATTCTTCTTGCTCTACCCTTACCACCCCACCCCGCCATCCTTTCCTCTGTGTCCCAGACTCACAGGACCGACGGTCTAACTAAAATACTTATTGTGCCTTCTGATCTCAAAAAGGCAACTCCTTTTTCCCCCTCTAATCTGCTCTCCTGGGGTTTATCCTGTCTCAGAAAATGGGCCCTCAGTCCAGCCAGCTGCTAATTCACTTCCCTCTCTTGCTTCCACCTGAAGTCCTACCTACAACCACCACGTCCTCTTGAACCTAGCCACTGAGTGTGTGCTGAGCCCATCCACCTCTTTATGTCCTCCTCATGGAGCACCCAAGAGGCTTTCCCTGATCACTTCTCAACTCATCCTGGGGACAGTAGTCAGGATGATCTGACCGAAACACAAATGGGCTTGTGTCAGTGCCCAGCTCATCCTTTGCAGGATGTCCTGGAGGACCCAGCGTGGAGTCCAAACTCTTCACCACTAATAACGTGTTCTCTGACCCCCGCCCAACTGTCCTTCCGACCAACCGTTCGCTACCCAGCCTTCCCCACTCCCCAGCATTTCACCTGCATTTTTTTGCCTCACCTGGCTTCATCCTCTGAAGAATGGTGCTAGTCAGGACCACTGGCCTGAGGGCTGGTGCTTCAGTAGGGAGAACTTTCCTGGGCCCTTCTGCCTTAATTTAAATAGCGATCCTTATTTTCCCCTTTGTTTCAGCACCTTGTTCTGAACCTTCGTGACACTAGTTACAGTTTTTACAATATAATTATATATTTGGGAACTTATTTGTCTCATGACTCCCTCCCTGGTTGACTATAAGGTTCAAGAGGGAAAGGACAAGGTTGGTTTAACCACCATCCTTCACACCATGCACAGCATGGGGCCTGGCACATAGTTGATCATAAAAATCTGTCAAGTGAATAAAGTAACAAATTGTACTTGTTTTTTGATTGGCAGGATGTGCAAAATATCTCTTAGATATGTCCCAAAGGGTCCCAATGAACAATATGAGATTGTTTCTGTAGAGCTGTTTGCCCAAAGTGAAAATTATCCTAAATGTTCTATAAAGGGAACTGATTCTAAAGTCCGTTTCTCCAAAAGCTCTGTCATCTCATCAGCATGCAGAATATATTGAGTAATTATTTCTACCTTATCGGTCACACTGCAGTGCAGTAATGCTCAAGGTAGATAAAGTTAAAGATGATCAAATTGGAGGGTATTTCTTCTTAGGAAGAGATGCAATGTCGTATATGCTGTGTCATGAACAAAATGACCATTTGCCATAACCTAAAACCCATCACAAAGCATGGCTGAGTTCATTTAGAACTTCAGCCAAATTAAGTTTGCTTTATAATTGTGTAGATATAACTCTCTGAATATATGGCTGAATAATTATGTGTTATCAGAGCATGCATACAAATTTACTTTCCTGATATGTAGGAAAACATGTAGAAACTGCAGGATAATTCTTCACCTAAACATAGCTCTTTTATAAGTAGCTATATTAATGGTTCTAAAGAAAGACTTATTTAAAATACAGTCCTACAAATTTCACAGGATCTATATATTTTATCATGAGCAAGTTAACTCTCTTTCCTCAGTATCATGCTGTTGATTTTCTTGCTAAATCATAGTAAATAAATCCTTTTTTTTTCTCCCATTGGGTACTTTCCAAAAGACAATATCAATAATGTTTTTTCTTGAACATGATTGAATGGAATCAAAAGATTCTAAGCTTGGAAAGTACTTCAAAAGCTTTCTACCCCAACGAGCTGCAGTTGTAGATAGTATATTGGTTGTGATACATTCATATTAGGATTTGAATTTGGTTCCACCATTTATTAATTATGTGAACTTAGGCAAATTCTTTGAGTCATACTTTCCTTTTTCTGCAATAATCTTATCTGACTGGAGAACCAAGAAGATTAACTGAGAAAATGCATGTAGATTGTGTTAGACACAATACCAAACACAATTTCATAGACATGATTATGAGAAAAATAGTCAATTTTTGCTTTACATAATGTACGTCAAGTAGGATTAGATCTTGCTTCTCAGTTTACATGAAATTGAAGGGGTTGGAAAATGATCACATGTGGAATGGAATCAATGTGCTTGCAATCAATAATTTGGAAGATGTCCTTTTTGCTTACCTTTGTCTCATTAGAAACCATTCTGAAATTTGGGTTAATTTTAATTTAAATGCATCAAGGATGGCATTTCTTAAAAATAACTACATAGAATTTCAGATAGAGTTCCAGACCATAAATTTTAGATTTATAATTTTCATCAAAATAATATGGTCAATTAAAATATTCAAAATTAAAATATAATATTTAAACTTAATAAGCTTAAGGTGAAAGGTTTCCTTACCCTTTGTTGTTCAAATTATGACCTAAGTAAATCAAAATTTACTTAAAACAAATCTAAGTAAATACTGAAATTGTGTCATGATAATTTTTTAAAAACTTTAAACTTTTATGAAACAATTTTTTCCATTTCCTAGAAATAAAGTATTTATTAAGCACTGTGATATTTAAGACAGTGGGAAGGGTGAAAAGATTTATGACATGTTCTGTCCTATAAGGATTTTATACCATTAGTGACGTGGGCACCACTCAGGTAAGATGTGCACATATAAGTGGAATAGATGGCAAATGTTCATCTATTACAGGGTACATGGTGACAAATTCTAAAATTCTTTGCTATGGCAGACATTACCAATCTATCACAGAACCCTTTCTTGTTCAGCCTCAGAATCATTTCTTAAAGGAGGTTCTGACTTTCACGTCTATGAACATGGAATAGATATACTTTTCTCTATTTCACCTCCTAAGTACAACAAATATCCCTGGACATCATATAAAATATATATATGAAAACTCTGAAAGGTGGAGAGGTGGTGGTAGAATGGCTTAGGCACCTCAGAACCAAAAGAATGACTCAGTGGTGAGTTCCCTGGGTTCTCTTTTCTACCTCAAGTGTTCCTGAATGGATGCTGGAGAAGACAGTCCTTGAAACACCAATGGAAACAGACCAAAATCCCCAATAAAAGCCTGCTCTTCCTGCCAAAAGACCAGGAAAGGGCAGTCAGACAAGGCAGAAAATGTTTTGTCAGTAATGATTTTTCTCCATCCAAACCCCACAGAGGAAACTGTGGCCATAAACTGGACCCCCCACCACTGCAAAGAGTGAGCGGAGAGCCCCCCAGGCTGTCTGTGATGCCCCCACCTTTCCCAATGGGTGGTGTCTGTGGAGGCTGAGTGAAGGGCTGTGGCTTCATCCCTGCTGGGCAGTCAGTGATACTACTTGGGAAACTGGGCTCCAACCCCACCTGGTGGGGATGAGCTGCCCCTCCCCCTGCTGACTGGGTGGTATCAGAGGATGCACATTGGAGAGGATGCACATTGGAGAGGATGCACAGAAATATTTCCACTCCTCAGCTGTAGCAAGGCCATCCCTCTACCAGGTCAGTGAGGTCACATGGGGAGCCCTGCAGAGGCACCTCCTCCCTCTCACAGGCAGGGAGGTAGTGATGTTGACCTGGAGGAGAGTCTGAATTCCCACCCTGCCCAGCAAGGATCCCACCCTCCTGGACTATCACTGCTACCTGGCAGGAAGGAGGTTGAAGCTCCCTTCACCAACTGGAGCAACGTCAAGCAGGGTCTAGCAAAACACAAGATTTAAATAAGAGCCAGAGCCTTATAATGTAATACCCCAAATGTCCAGGTGCTAATGCAAAATCACCTACCATACCAAGAAAGTGGAAGATAACAAACTAAATAGATGAGACAATGGAAGCCAATGCCAGATGACACAGATGCTAGAACTCTCTGGCCAAGATTTTAAAGCAGGCTTCATAGACATGCTTCCATGAGAAGTTGTGAGCCGTCAGAAACAACTAGAAAATAGAAAGTCTCAGCAAAGAAATAGAAGATATGAAGAGAAACCAAATGGAATGAGTAGAACTAAAAAATACAACTGAAATTAAAAGCTTGGTAGGTGGACTCAAGAGCTGAATGAAGAAGACAGGGGAAAGTACCAGTGAATTTGAAGATAGAAAAATAAAAATTACACTTTGAACAACAAAGAGAAAATATACTTGGAAACAAAAAGAAAGGAAAAAAAGAACTTCAGAGAATGTGAGACTAAAACAAAAGACCTAACATTTGTGTCATCAGAGTACCAGAAGGAAGGGAGAAAGCAGGAGAGCCTGAAAAAAAATTGAGGAAAAATGGCTGAGAACTTCCCAAATTTGGCAAAATATGTGGACCTAACAGGTTCAAAAAGTTAAGTGAATCCCAAATACCAGAAACTCAAAGGAATGCATACCAAGGCACAAGATAGTCAAACTTCGGAAAACTAAAGGCAAGAAAACAAATCTTGAAAGTATCCAGACAGAAACAATGGATTACCTATAGGAAAATAAGATCTAACTTACAGTAGATTTCCCATCAAAAATGTGGTGGTCAAAAGGAAATAAAACAATATTCTTCAAGTGCTGAAAGGAAAGAACAATCAGTCCAGAATTCTATAGTTAGCAAAAATACCCTTCAGGAATGAAGAGGAAATCCAGACATTACCAAATGCTGAAAAACTAAGAGAATTTGTTGCCAGTAGACCTACGTTAGAAGCAATCCTAAAAGAAATTCTCTAAACACAAAACAACAAAAAATATAATAAACTTAGAGCATCAGGAAAGAAAAAAGAACATAAAAGAGCAAAAGTATGGGTAAATACAATTGACTTTCATTTTCTTTTTTTCTTTTTTTTTTTTTTGCGGTACGTGGGCCTCTCACTGTCGTAGCCTCTCCCGTTGTGGAGCACAGGCTCCAGAAATGCAGGCTCAGCGGCCATGGCTCACGGGCCTAGCCGCTCTGCAGCATGTGGGATCTTCCCGGACTGGGGCATGAACCCACGTCCCCTGCATCAGCAGGCGGACTCTCAACCACTGTGCCACCAGGGAAGCCCTCATTTTCTTTTTGAGTGTTTTAAATTGTGTTTGACAACAGCAGCAAAAATTATAACATTACCTAATGTAGTTCTCAATGTATACAGAAAAACATAATTAAAAGATATTATTAATAGGGGTGGATAAAGGGATATAAAAGAATGTAAGATTTCTACACATCCCTCAAACTGGTAAGATATCGACAATAATAGACTTGAGAAGTTGTGTACATATAGTCAATACCTGGAACAATGACTGAAAAAAGCTATACAAAGAGATATGCCAAAAAATAACTACTGTAGGTAAACCAAAATGAAGTTCAAAAACTGCTCAAGTAACTCACAGGAAGGCAGGAAAAGAAAACAGAAACAAAAAAATAAAATGGCAGACATAAGTCTTAACATATTAATAATTACAATAAATGTAAGTGGTCTCAATGCACCAGTTATAAGACAGAGATTGGCAGAGTAGATAAAATGAATGAATGAGTGGATGGATATGGTCATGTTCAAATTATGGGTGAGTCCATTTTCATATGGTAATGAACTTTATTTACAGAGCAAAGCACTTTGTAGATTTTAAATTTCTCAAAAAGTACTTTGAGTTTGCCCTTCTTTAATACAAATGAGGAAATTGAGGATCAAAGATTTTTAAAGTATATGCTCTGGGTCACACAGATCATAGGTTACAGATTTGGGGCTGAAACTCAAGAACTACTGATCCAAAGATCATTTTTCATAAATTGTTAACAGAGAATGTCCCCAGGTTTTGCTTTAAAAGCATGTGTCAGTGTAGAGAGCAGCTTGGGGGGAAGTGCAAGGATCTCCTTGTAATAAAAGCAAAGCTTCCTATTTGAGGGAATATGTATCTTATTTATCAAGGACAGCATTTCTCTGTGTCTGGTGTGCTGGCTTCTTAGGCTGCTTTGTATTTTTCTCTTTACTTTCCATCTTAACGAACTGTTACTGTTATTCTTGGTCGTTGTTATTAGTGGCTGCTTTAAAATGGGCTCCCATAGGCTTAGCAGGCCTTCTCTTGCACTTGCAGATCTGCCAGAGTCTCATTTAAATGGGGACAGAATTCTCAGCCAGCTGCAGGGTAAGCGGGAAGAAAACCATCCACAACACATCCATCTTTCCTCGGGTGTTTCCATACCCAGCACAGCACCTCCCTGTCAGGGAAGGTGCTTGATGATAAAAACCAAGTGCATTCCGACTGGAAGGCTTAGCAGCCTTCCAGGGAGCATTTAGGATGGTCTGAACCCTTCATCCTCTGAGACCATACAGCTCGTTAGAGAAGCAGCCTCAAACCGCATCCCAGACCTGTGGATTCAGAATATTCATGTTATCAACATCCCTGGGATTCATACATACTTTAAAGTGTAAGAAACACTGGTATAAATGCTCTTGCTAGAGGTTTGGGATTTACTGCACGGTAAATCCACAACCATATATTTCATGTTTAATTTTAGTACTTTTATTTGACAATTAACCCCCTTGACAGCAGTTAGTACCAAAAAAGTGCGTATTTCTGGAAAACAAAGCTGTAATTTTCTGTTTCAAGAAAGTCGATAGTGAAATGTTACCATCACAAAATATGTGTATATGTTGAACATCCACCCAAGAAGAGGCGTCTTGGTGATAATCTGATGCCATGGACACCAGAAGGCACTGTTGAAGCCCTATTGGTATTTATTTCAAAGTTATAGTAATTTTAGGAAGGCTGTGCCCAAGGTAATACTTACACAGACAGCTGCAGAAACTGCATTCCCATGTCTCTGGGAAGCAGGAGTTTACTTCAGATAAATACTTGCTAAGTTTAAAAAAAAAAAACGACAAAAAACTCTTCCACCCAGTAATACTACCAATCAGAGTAAGACACACGGAATGAAACCAGTCTGCTATCTTGGGCTTAAATAGGCACAGACGAGGGAGGGCATTTGTTGGAAAGACACCAAAATACTAAGGTGAGGAAGTGAGGGTGAGCCAGCCAGGGGGAGTGGGTTCTTAGGGTCAGCTGGCCACACACAGCTCAGTTTTGGGGGGAGTGGAGAATTATGGGGACTCAGAAGGAGATTTTGGTTGGCCTTGAAAGCCAAAAACAGTAGTTTAAGTTTAATGTTATAGGAAATAGGAAACTACTGTATAGTTTTAAAATGAGCATGAAGTTATGAAAACATTAATGAAGGCTAATCTGGCAGGTATAAAATTGAAAATAGACAATTATAATGGTCTAGGAATCTATTGAAATGCAATAGAAGGTTCTATCTAAATTCAGCAGACATGGGTTTGAGACCTCAGTCTTTGAGTTAGTGAGTGTTAGACTTGGGACAAATCATAAAAAAAATCTAGCATCTGTATCTTTATCAGTAAGAAAATAGAATAAGGTCTCTTATTTAATAGGCTTGTGGTGAACAATGAATGAAAAAGCATGGTGTGAAAATGATATATAAACTGTAAGTCCTATGTAAAGTAAGATGTAGATATTGTTTCATACATGATTGTATATACATATGTACATCTGCTTACACATACATACATAGATATATGTACATATACAATACAAGCCCACATCATTTATGGATCTTTTAAATCAGTATTTTATAAAATATTTTCATGTGCCTAGTTTTGAATTGAGTTATTATACTGTTATTAAACATACACAAATATATTATGCTTATGCATTTGTACTTGAAAATTAAATGCATATAAAACCTATAAAATTCAAGTTAGAAAATAATTTAACCAGTTGGAGGATAATTTTTTTTTTTAATTTTTATTTATTTATTTATTTTTGGCTGCATTGAGTCTTTGTTGCTGCACGCGGGCTTTCTCTAGTTGCGGCGAGCAGGGGCTACTCTTCGTTGCGGTTCACGGGCTTCTCATTGCAGTGGCTTCTCTTGTTGCGGAGCACGGGCTCTAGGCGCATGGGCTTCAGTAGGTGTGGCACACGGGCTCAGTAGTTGTGGCTCGCAGGCTCTAGAGCGCAGGCTCAGTAGTTGTGGTGCACCGGCTTAGTTGCTCCACAGCATGTGGGATCTTCCCCGACCAGGACTGAAACCCGTGTCCCCTGCATTTACAGGCAGATTCTTAACCACTGAGCCACCAGGGAAGCCTGATAATGTTTTTCTTAAACTCAATTATTACTTGAAAAGTGATATGTTACTAATGGATACTACTCTGTAGTGTTTGTGTGTATGTACATATATCCATATCCATATATATATATATATATATATATATATATACATACATACATATATTAAGAATCAACCTTTTTATCATTTTCACCATATGAACAACTATATAGCTTATATTTTTATTACCTGCTGTGAAGTCATTTGGCTTTCACTAGAAGCAGGCCCATGATTTCTATATTATCTGCCTCTGGTATTTTTCTCCTTAGATTATAACAAATTACTTGGCTCCAACATGATTATAAATACAAGAGCAAATGCAGGCCCTGATATATAGTAGAACCCAATTATAGATAGTAATCTAGACAATCTAGAATATTCTCATAATTTTTGACTATATGTGCACATACATATATAAAGGCACACATATATACATATAAGTCTTAATCAGAAACTCTCATATGCTTGCAGTGTATACTTAAGACCCCTCAGCAATTCACAGGTCACCATTTGGGAAACTGGCTTTTTCCTTCCATGCACCTGAGGCAGAGTGTGAGAGAGGGTTGCGGTTTTTTCTTGCAGCTCAGATCCCCTTCTGCACCTCTCACCACATCCTCTTCCCTACCGTGCATTTCATCTGCTGTCCATCCCTCCAGCTCCAGAGCTGATCAGCGGTCCTTCATACGTGGCGATGCTCCTGTCATATTTGATGTTGGGCTCTGTCTTTTTGATTATGATCTGGGTACCTATTGGATTACCTCCTGGATGCCCCATTTCAGACCTTATTACCTACCATGCCTCTTACCTTAACCAGGCCACAGGAAACCCTGCTTCAGGACACTCATTCTCTTCCCTGTTTTATACTGTTATGGGTGGCCTTCCTCTGGGTTTGCCCTAGCCCCCCAAGTGGGGTCCAGATAACAGAAAGATAGACCATTTTGAGGTAATGGGGATGCGAACTAGGATACTGGTAATGGGAAATGAGAAAAAAGAGAGTGTGAAGTAAACTTTTAAATATTCAGACAATGATTGTCAGTCAACCACATGAGAGCAGTAGGAGAAAAGAACCCTCCTACTTCCTGCTGAATCAAAGGATCTCGCTAGGGCTTCCCTGGTGGCGCAGTGGTTGAGAGTCCGCCTGCAGGGGACGCGGTTTCGTGCCCCGGTCCGGGAAGATCCCACATGCCGTGGAGCGGCTGGGCCCGTGAGCCATGGCCGCTGAGCCTGCGCATCCGGAGCCTGTGCTCCACAACGGGAGAGACCACAACAGTGAGAGGCCCACGTACCGCAAAAAAAAAAAAGAAAAAAAGGGATCTTGCTCGACTTACTGAATTACTGGCAGAGCAGTTTACTGAGGCAGTCTGTCAGGACAGCTGTGTGAGGGACAGCTACCAACCTAGGATATGCACAAATCTGGCTTGAGGCATGGGCAGAGCCCAAGTGGAAATTCAGTAGGCAGCTGGTGATAACATGGATGTCAAGATATGAGAATCACAAGTCTAAGGCCATAGTTCAAGCCCAGGAATCACTGAGCTTTTTGAAGGGGAAACAAAAAAAAAAAGAAAAAAGAAAAGCAAAGCAAATGGTGAGGTGTTGGAGCCTCTGAGGAGCAGCAGAAAGAAGGAGCCATTGTAAGTTTCGGAGAACAAGTATTTGAAAGAAGTAGGAAACAATAAGAGAAGTGTTTTAAACTTGCAGAGAGAAGAAAAATTGCTCCTTTTATGGCCTTAAGTATGAAAAGAAAAAATCCCACATGGATTTTGCACTATTAAAGGAGGCTGCAACGATGGAAATTGGAGTGTCTTCCATTTATTTGAAACCAAAATGACAACTCTCTCATGAGATATGTAATAGAAATAAACCAGCTTCCTTCTGATTTACATTGTGCTCTCTTTTAACAAATGTATTAAAAGGAGTTGTTCCTTGCAATTCATATCTTTATTTACAAAAGAAATAAGTAAAAATTGTGTGTATAGATGCGTGCACATAAAGTTAATATTCTGTCGTTTACTGAGTGCCTACATGGTGTCAGTACAGTGCTAATGGTGTTGTACACATGACTTCATGCAGTCGCCACAGTTACCTTTGGGGTGAGTATTATTAGCCTGAGAGCAGTGAAATGAGTCCTTAAGTAACTCAGGTCATGGAGCTGGCGAATGCCAGAGGCTAGAGCTGAGTCAGATGTCTGACTTTAAAACCTGTGCTCTCAAACAGAAGGTAAATTTCATGATATGAGGATGTGATCGTTGGTCTGGGTTGTCAGACAATATAAAGCTATGTTAGTACAATAAAAAACAAAACAAACAGAAACACAAGAAACTTTACTCCCTTCAGCTATGCCAAAAGTAAGAAAATTCTCCAGGTCTTGAAAGTTGTATACATTTAGCTAACTGACGTTAAAAAATTATCTAAGGAATATCTGCCATGTAATAGTTATCATGCGGAATTTCTGGATGAATGAATAGATGAATGAATACCGGATTTTAGCAAAAAACTGCCTTCATCCCATAAGCCTGAATTTATAAGTCTATGAGAATTGTTCCATCTATTCTTCATTGAATCAGAAGTGTAAGAATTCCATTTTTAATAGAGTGCCAGCCTCTGTTTTGAGCTGTGCCACATAGCCTGATGTTAGGACACTCTAGGGTCTAAAACCTACAGCTCGAGACCAAAAAAGATTCCCAGTTGTTGATCAGACAACATGAAGTGGGACCTTCTTAAGTCCTGGGAATCAGGGTTCACTTGTGAAATAAGCTTCCAGATTTAACAGAAGTAGTTATAAAGCTGTTCTGTTTTGGCCTCCTGGGTCTGAATCCTTTCAAGGTAGGGTTTCCTGTGTGCTTGTAGAATGAATGTCATCTTTCCCATTTAACCTGCCAGAGAAATGTCATTTCATTCGGTGTTCTCCCCAGATGAGAATTGTAAGGAAGCAGGACGCTGGGCATGCTTCAGTGAGTGGCAGAGAAATTAAGGTTTGTGAGAATGAACAAATGATTATTAGAGCGAAATCTCAGAGAAAATGGTGAGGAGACAAGACATTGGCAGGCAATACTCTGAGATCTTGATCGTAAAGGACATTTATTACATTCATTAATTTGAGCTGAATATTTTGCAAAATACTTAGCAGCCTTCACATTGATACATTGCCTTGGCAAAGCAGCGGCTTTGGAAAGCCAAAGGTTATAATTCAATTATTTTCAATACTTTGTCCAAAATGATGTCCATATGTCTATGTTTTTTTGTTTTCCATTTGCAAATTTTTATTATGCTTCTCTCTCTCTCTCTCTCTCACACACACACACACACACACACACACACACAAAATGTATATTTCAGGTGGTTGAAATAGCTGATCATAAATTTAAGCACAAGAGAAATTTTAGAGCTTGGCTCTTCCCAGAAGTTTGATTTTTATCAGCACTACATTTTCTTTTACTCCTCTGATAATTTCCCATTGCATTCATTGAAGATTTTGATAAAGAAAAAATAACAAAGACAAGAACCAAAAAACTGACACTGAACCACAGGTGGCCTGGGCTCCTGTAGAGCAGAAGGTGGTCTCACTTGGGAATCAGGTCCGTTCTCCAGCCCTAGGTGTTACTTTTTCTTGTTGCTGTTGTTTTTTATAAATTTATTTACTTATCTATTTTTGGCTGCATTGGGTCTTCTTTGCTGCACTCGGGCTTTCTCTAGTTGCGGCGAGCGGGGGCTACTCTTCGTTGCAGTGCACCGGCTTCTCATTATGGTGGCTTCTCTTGTGGCGGAGCGCGGGCTCTAGGTGTGCGGGCTCAGTAGTTGTGGCTCGTGGGCTCTAGAGCATAGGCTCAGTAGTTGTGGTGCATGGGCTTAGTTGCTCCACGGCATGTGGGATCTTCCTGGAGCAGGGCTTAAACCCATTTCCCCTGCATTGGCAGGCAGGTTCTTAACCACTGCACCACCAGGGAAGTCCCCGGCCCCAGGTTTTAAACAAAGTAGCTGTGCTAACCCAGGCAAGTCATTTTATCTTTCTCTTCCTTACCTGTAAATTGTATTTTTATGTAAACTCTTTCAACCACTCCTTCCAGGTTTATCATACTGTGTGTATATTCTCATTGTAATCTGTGGGAAAATCTTTAAATAATCTAAATTTAAAACCCATGATGACTTAAAATCCATAATATCTTAGGTTTTGATTGAGTGAAAGAAGATCCTTAATTTAGTGATTGCAGAGCTTCCCTTTGACAAGAGCGCCTGAATTGGGTGTGTTGTTGGGAATTCCTTCTTATCCCCTTGCATTACTCTGTGTTCCTTACTGTAACTTATTTAATTTGAGAATTGTTTTTGTTTGTTTGTTTATCTCGTAGCAGATAAGTCTGGATCAGAGCTAGCAAATTTAAGAAGGAAGTGCTCATATTGACCTCTCCCTCCATCTTACTAGTTTTTAAAAATTTCTTTTTCATTCACACCCCTTTCTTGCCTGACCTTTTCACGTAAAAGCTAGCCTGCGTATCTCTGTAGGACTGAGCCTTCTGTTCTAAGATCTCCCCTTAATTCCTTAGTTCTGCAGACCTGTTTTCTGACAGATAGTTTATAACTAATACATTTTATGACAATGGATGCTTTGATGCTCTTAGCTAAGGTAATATTTGCCGTTTAACAGAATTTCCTGGTGCTTTAAGGAAAATGAGTCTTTGGTGAGTTGGTGGGTGGGAAGACTTAAGCTGGGGGAGGTTTTTGAGACCTGAGGTGGGCCATTCTTTACTCTGATTCCTATGAAGTCTCGAAACCAAGAGATCAATATGGTGATACATTTGTGATGGTAGAGATATTATTCTATGCTTTCTTTCTAGTATTAAATAAAGTAGAATGCATCACACTGTTCTCTTGACCACGGCCATATAATAAGGCGTGTCCATGTGATTAAACTGCGTGAGAGCTATCAGACATACCTTCTAGAATAATAAATTTAAAGATACTGTATTTTGACCCGTTTCCCATTCACTCTTAAGACCCTTACAACTTTGGAAATGTGCATACTTATGACACACGTGAGAAATGCAAATATCTAACAGTTTTTATACATCTTTGAGATGAAAAATAGAAAAAGAAAAGAGGAAAATTTCATAATCTGTCAGAATAACCCTGTGCTTCCTTCATTTCTTTTCAGCTGTGTCCTGTGGAATCCCGGAGTCCCCAGGAAACGGCTCATTCACGGGGAATGAGTTCACGTTGGATAGTAAAGTGACCTATGAGTGTAACGAGGGCTTTAAGCTGGACGCCGGTCAACAGGCTACAGCTGTGTGTCAAGAAGATGGATTGTGGAGTAACAAGGGGAAGCCCCCAACGTGTAAAGGTAAGTGTTCTAACGCTCATGCCCGACTTTGCAGATTTAAAGAGGAACGGAATGCACTGGTGAGAACTCTAGGCTCCAAAGTGCGAGATCCTCTCCCACAGCGTGTGAGGGCTCGTCTCTGGCAGTGTGGTCATGTTAACGCCAGTTTATTCCATATCAGCCACTCTGACCATTTACCATAAGCTCTGCAGTCTTGAAGGTGAGTCATATGGAATCATGTTGGTTCCGTCAGCACCTAGACCATGAAATTTACACAGCAAATCCTGACTGTGCTGCCGTTTTCACTTTGGAGGGGTGCAATCAAGAGGATATTGAGAAATTAAGCACTCTACACAGAACATTAAAACGTAATTCAACACGAGCTTCCTCTGCATCTCCCATCTCACTGTAAGTTCCGTGAGGTTCAAGGCAATGCCCAGTCTATTTTTTTATCACCTGTTCTGCATAACACACTGATGCTCAATAAATATATCACTGATTTGTGAAGTGGGGTAGGTTTTCTGGAATGCTATTTACAGTATGTAATAATATTCTTAAAAGGGTCAAAAGTTTGGGTTCATTCTCAAACTCATCTTAAAAAATAATAAGTCCATAACACAAAGCCAAAAAGAACAAAAGTTCACACACACACACACACACACACACACACACACATACATATACATGCCCACACACACAATTTATACCAAGAGTTTCATTGCTGCTCTACAAAACTGCCTCAAATTGGAAATAATCTAACTGCTTAGTTTCTAAAAATTGAAAACTACATAGTATTTCTACATATACAATATTTTTGCTCTTAAGATATTTGCAAAATAGAGCTCATGGGCTTCTATTATAATATTAATATATTGACGTTTTTGTGTATAGTGTTTTGGTCATGTTAAAATTATTTGAACATTTTAGGTATGAACATATAAATGTTTACAAAAAATAATCGACTTTCCTCCGTACGTTTTATTTTCCTTGCCGTCATTTTAACCTGTTTTTTTCTTTTTTGCAAATAATTATTGCATTCCTGAGAGTCAGTAAGGCACTGTTGAGACAATCCCTACCCCTCAACTCCTGGCAACCACTAATCTTTTTACTGTCTCTATAGTTTTGCCTTTTCCAGACTGTCATATAGTTAGAATCACACAGTAGCCTTTTCGGATTGGCTTCTTTCACTTAGTAATATGCATTTAAGGTTTTGTCATGTCTTTTCATGGCCTGATAGCTCATTCCTTTTTAGCTGAATAATATTCCATTGTCAGATGAACCACCGTTTGTATCCATTTACTTGCTGAGTGACATCTTGGTTGCTTCTAAGTTTTGGCAATTATGAATAAAGCTGCTATAAACATCCGTGTATAGGTTTTTGTGGACATAAGTTTTCAAATCCTTTGGGTAAATACCAAGGAGCATGGTTGCTGGATTATATGATAAGAGTGTGTTTAGTTTTGTGAGAAACTGCCCAACTGACTTCCAAAGTAGCTGTATTCCCACCTCTGCATCCCTGCCAGCAGTGATGAGAGTTCCCATTGCTCTGCACCCTCGCCAGCATTTGATGTTGTCAGTGCTCTGGATTTTGGCCCATCTAATAGGTGTGTAGTGGCGTCTCCTTGTTTTAGTTTGCATTTCCCTAGTGACATTTGATTTGGAGCATCTTTTCATATGCTTATTTGCCATCTGGAGCCTGGTCTCCAGAATTCCAAAGCAGGTGGTTTACATCGGCCAATAAGTGGATTGGCGTCATAGAAATTCAACACAAGGGTTAACTACATGACAATTGTGAGAAAAAAGAAGCACAGCATAGCTTTTTAAGTCCTGATTTGAGGATAGAGAAAGAGAGAAGCAGAGTTTCGGAGAGAGGGAAGCAGACAACCTGTCTTGGATCCTACCAGTAAAGTGTGTGAGGGCTCTCCTCTGGGCACAGGGCAACCAGGGAGTTGCTCTTAGGGGGAGGCCTGCACACGCCCTAACTCGTCCCCGCTCTGCCAGGACGTCCGCCTGCTTATCTGCACGGGGCCTTAGACGGATGGCCTGATGTAAACACTGTGGGGAGAGGTGACAGACACAGGGGAAGTAACGAGTGTGCCTGGACTGGGGTCAGGTTTTTTTTTGTGTGTGTGTGCGGTACGCGGGCCTCTCACTGTTGTGGCCTCTCCCGTTGCGGAGCACAGGCTCTGGACGCGCAGGCTCAGCGGCCATGGCTCACGGGCCCAGCCGCTCCGCGGCATGTGGGATCTTCCCGGACCGTGGCACGAACCCGTGTCCCCTGCATCGGCAGGTGGACTCTCAACCACTGCACCACCAGGGAAGCCCCGGGTCAGTCTTTATGGAGGAGACGGCGCTGCCACAGAGACTGAGCTTGTTCTGGTGGGATGATAGCGATAATCAGAACCACCTTTCTGAACGGTAACTCTAAACATTTGTCTGTGTTACATCATTCAATGATAACAGTAATCCTCTGGAGAAGGTATTGTTTTCTTCATCTTACTGACTTAATACAAAGTAAGTAACTGAGATATACAAAATTCACAATTTGCAACCAAATACATTTGATTGGTCATGTCATAAAAGCATCTGGAGAAGTGTTTGGTAATAGTCGAAGGGCCCTGTTGGAGGTCCCCTGCTGCCACCGGTAAAGCCGTGCAGTGATCGTTTGGCTCGGTACTGATGCTTTGGGCGTCACGAAAGCACAGTGGTTGTGACGTTGCCAGGACCTGCCTAGGGATGTGCTGCGCTGTGGTGAGCCAAGGCTGTGCATTCCACTGGCCACAAAGAGGTAGTTTCAGGATTAAATAGATCTCATGGTAAGTGGGGTTAGTGTAAGGAGAGACTATACGAGAGTCCCCACAGTCCTGAGAAACGCCCAGAGATTGTGGCAAAAGAGAACACAGAAGAGAGAACAGGAGCAGAAGCCAGGCTGTGCGTCTGAGGATGCTCTGGGCTACCCACATGCAGGGGCGGGAGATGGAGCTCAGGACAGCAGTCTGGACACTCCCTCAGCCCCTCCTCACTGCCTCTCCTCCTCCCGTCCCACATTCATTACATCGAGTCCCATCACCTCCACCCAGGAAGCACATCTGCCCACTCAGGTCACTTCCGTGCACGCCAAGTCACCTCCACCCACACCCATGAAATGACCCCCACAATCTCCTCTCACAGCAGCCGACTCATCTTTAAGCATATGAAAATCACAACGTGACACTTCGCTGCCTAAATCCTCCCTAGAGTTCTCATGGTGATTAAGATAAAATTCGCAAACTCTTTATTTTGAACTCACTTCTCCAAAAGGCAGATATTATGGAGAGTCCACCTGGGAACGTGACCCAGCTGGTGGATGAGTCTGATGACTATTAGACGTTTAGGTGCTCACACCACATGGATGGTAGCTCACGTAAGACTAGTCTTGGACCCCTATATCTTCCAGGCTGGATTCCCAAAGCCTTACACAAATTAACCCATTTAATCCTTATGAGGAATGCAGTTTTGGTATCACATCACTTAGATGCAAACCAGGAGGAGATGGGTTAAGGTGGCCAGACTGACAGACAGAGTCGCCAAGTCAGGATTTGGTTCCAGGAAACCTGAGCAGGGAGCTCTGTTCCTGATCTCTGTGCTGTTCTGCCTCTTGGAATTGATTTCTCTCATGATTTGTAAGTCTTATATGTTATAAAACCGAGACCAGAGACAGAAAAAAAAAGGTGCGCCTTTAATCTAGCATGTAATTCATTCCAAAAAGTATTCAATAGCTGATGGTAGGGGAGGGAGTCACCTTTTGTTTGAGGATCGTAGCAGAACCAAATGATTTCAAAGACAACGTATATTTATGTCTAAAATTTTCTGGAAAAATCAGGAATGAGAGTCCTTTGGCAGTTCAAAGGCAAATATTACATCAATTAAGAGAACTACTTCATGTTTAAATAAAGCATAATATTATAGCACGTAAGGTGGCTTAATTTATACATATATTTGATTTTTTTCTGTTTTAAATGCACATCTAGATGTACAACAGCTTTAAAGTTATAGTGAAAAAAATTAAATAACACAATTGCTTTTTACATACGAATGAGGTTCCCAGGCTGAGAAATATATAGTATGTTCAGTTAAATGATTCTTAAATGGGAAAAATCAATTTGCATTTTAAAACCTTTTTTGATACTGACTGCTACTTGTTCAGTAGGACAGGAAAACATAACATTTATAATAAAATGGGAAATCGACCTTAAATTTTCTGAGTATCATCTCAAACTTTCAAATATTTTCCCCATTGTTTATTAGACTTTATAAAAGGAAGTAATGGACAGTTCCTTAAACTTCCCTGGTGTTCAAAGCCTGGAAAAATCCATTTAATTTTTTCAGGGGGAGTTGTTTTTTTCACTTAATTTAAATTAAAGAAATTGAGCCGAGTAAGCATAAAATTTTACCTCTGAGTCAAAAAATTTGGTTACTATTAACTTCTGAGATATATATTTCCGAAAGGCCAATTCCTATGTTGGTATGACAGTTTCATAAGTTTCGTTACCAACTGAATAATATGTAGATCAGTACACTGAACCTCAAGAGATAAGAAACACTTCAGCTTTGATAAGTAGTAAATGTAAATGGTAAATAAACTTAGCTCATTTCACCCTCGGGTTTACTAAAATGAAGGTTGTAATAAATAACTGTTTCAGTTTGAATACGGTCCACAGTCGTACAAATCTCCAAGGCAGATGTGTGAGCCTCATTTCTTTTCATTTTAATTATTTACTGAGACTGGATTTGGATCATTGAAGATATGAGCCATAATAGAGCCGTAATAAAGCAAGGGAGAGTTATTGGTACAAATGTCCCATGTCTACTAGTTGGACAAATGATGAGTAGATATGTATCACGTCCTCTGCATTCAGGAGAAAACAAAACCATTAAGATTACCTTCCAACAACAAACAAAATCAACATTGAAATCCCAATATGTAGAGGCTTTTTTCTTTTTCAGTTAAAGCTATTAGAGAAGCAAGTTTGTCGTTAATAATTTATTAAGGACCTACTATGCCCTGGGCTCCATGAGTACTTTTAAGTGATTAACTGCAATGTGTATACATTTCAGGAAAGAAGGAGCAAGTTAAAATAATATGAAATAGCTTTATATAACCTGTAAATAGCCCAATCATAGAACATCTAAGATTACACATAAATTATCTATTTACACATATGTATGTCTGTACTCATCTACGTGTAATATATTTATACATATAATCATATATAATACACATGTACATGTGCATACATATATAAGTAAATTAGACACATACATATTTTTATATGTGCTTGCATATATGTGTGTTTGTATTATAATATTATAAAAATGTTGGGGATATATATTTATCCCCTTAGTCCCTCAAAAAATGGCCTTACAGTACTTATGTTTCTTTATTAACTGTTTCTATTTTCATGGTATAGTTCAGGTTATTCTTTTCATTTAACACCTAGACCGGAGTCATTTAATCGTAAATCATATTGTTAAACTACAGTGTTATGAGACCAATTATGCACCAGCATTGTTGAGTTTCTCTCTGTGCCAGGCACTGTGCAGAGTGTTTCACATGGGTTCCATCTTTGAGTCCCTGTAACAAGCTCGAAGCACTGTTACTATTGCCATCCCGTAGGTAGGAGCTACTGACCAGAGGCGTGAGTGACCACCCAGGGCTGCAGGGAGGCCCATGCCAGAGTCAGGCCCTCTGCCGCTGGCCCCGTGGCGCTTGACCACTGTGTCCTGCACGTGCAGCTGCTGTTAAGGGTCCTTCTTGCCTATACTGTGCATTGACAAGAGATTTCAGTTAAGATGTTAGCAAAGCTGACGAAGGAAGGCCAGGCCACCCCGATCTAAATGCATAGTCATCGTGCAAACTACAAATGCATTTCTGAAAGTATATATTAAAGCTCAAAAATAAGTGTGAGATGTGAGACACTTGCCTCTGTCTTCCAAGGCTGTGATCAGCTATGAAAATACAGCCTAGGCCAAAGGGTGGTTTAATTCCTCAGCCGGCAAGAAGGGCGGGTGACCCAGGGGGAAGTGCCCCTCCGCACCATCCAACCCTGTCCTCAGCCTGCTGAGATCTGCTCCTGTGCCCGGGGAACGGAGCACCTCAGGGTCAGGTGTTCATGGATTCCGGGTGCCACACGACCCCCACGAAGCGGTGAGTGGCTTGGTGAGCGCCAGCCGGGTCCACCTCCTGGCCGTCCGAGGCATCACTTTGCAGGGCGGGCTTGTGCTGCTCCCGCTTTCTGGGAGCATAAGATGGTGACAAACCTCACTGTCGTACGTCCTATGGGGACAAAGTGTTTTAAGGCTGTAGATCACAATTGTGCAAACTTTTTACGTCTTTGGGGATTGTAGTGCTTTGGGGGAGTTAAGCTATTTAAAGGACCCAGAGTCTGTCATTTCAGATGAGTTTTTGGCCCATTATTTTCAGGGCCAACTATATAATCTTTCCATCTCTTTTATTTTATTTCACTTCCAAAGATTGAACACGAGTTCGTCCAGCTTTTTGTATTTTAGTTAGAATTGTGAACTGAGGGCTCCCCTTGGCTCCCCGATAAATATGAGAAAGTAAAGTTTGAACAGAACACTTGAAGAACGGTAAATACAGGGTTTGTGGTACTGAGGTTCTCTATGGCCCCTAAGCACAGGCCTGTATGAGTTATCTCTCTCCACGTTTAATCTCTAACAAACATAAGCTGCTCAAGGGTAACTTTGGTTCATGGGTGGAACTTTATAAAGATTTGTGGACTGAAAGGATGAATGAGTGAGTGAGACTCTCTGTGACGTGGTCTGACGTTATTTAATTTTCTCTCCCTCTTTTCCTTGTTTATTCTTCTTGCCAAGCACCTGACAGCTGCCCAGTGCAGGGCCATGGTCTCTGGGGACAAGAGCTGCGTGGGGGCCCCTCCTCTTTAAGACCCCTTGGAAGACCATTTATTATTAGTTTGAACGAAGACGTAATGAACTAAAGCTACTTGCAGTGAAGTTAGTTCCGAAAATGCCCCCAAGTCAGAAAGGCAAGATCACTGTGGGATTCCCTCTCTCATTCTCTTTCTACAGACACACAGACACTCGGATTGGAAGTACTGTTTTCATCCTTTCCAGGGCTTGGTTTAGACTCATTTTGTGTAATTATAAAATCAGCCATATTATGTAATTTTAGAAATAGATTTCTTACGGAACCTGGATTATAGAATTTGCAAAAAAATTCTGAACAGTATTTGCCACTTAGTATCACTAAGTGGATGAGGTTACTTCAATATGGGTCTTGTTGAAATGAGGTTTCACGGCTGGTGTTTAGGCTTCATTCGCTATTTCAGTGTCCCGTGATCTGACTCTGATAGGGTATATTTATTGTCTGACCACAGAAGCAAAATGACAAGGAGCCCAGGGCAGAAAAATATGTCCTATCTCATAAGGGCTTGGAAACTTCACAAGTGGAAAAGGTAGTCATCACAAGAATAAGCAATCTGGCAATCCCAGGATGCTGGGAAGATACGTGTTACGAGAGTCTAGGTTCAGTCAAGAGTCTTGGAGGAGAAGGAACCAGGAGTTCTAAAGTCTCCTGACTTTTTAAGCCTGTGCCTCTGAAATGCTGATGTCTCTCGGCTGAGCCTGTAAGTTACACCCTAGAAGTTTACTTCAAAACTCTATCCATCTACCTACTCTTATTCCAAGTAACTCATAGCTAATCATGCTAATCATTCAGCTAAGCTCTGAGGTAAAAACATTCATTTGAAAAGAATGTTTACCTTTAAGAATTCCAGGATCTCAACCCAGCCCTTGTGGAAGCATTTCCTCACAGGGAATGCTTGTTGAAGTTAGACGGCATGGAATGCATTGAAGTCAGCACGGTGCCCTGGGTTTCCCCGCTTTATGCTCCTTATTTACCGAAGCCAAAGCAGCTTGTTCTTCTGCTTCCCATGCACCAGAACTAAGACTAGCTGTGCCCTTCCCCAGCCAGTGATGCAGACATTAATGGCACACTGAAAGCTGCACTAGGTTATGAATGCAAGTAGCTCTGAGGCTGGCTGAATCATTTTACTCCAATGGCGTCGGATCATAATTTTATCAATCTCATTAAATGTGCTTGAACTAAATTTGGTAATAAAAAGCATTTACCCACGTTGAGTGTGATGGGGGAATAGCTGCATTACAAAGAAAAGACAGTTGCATCCCTGCATCTTGGGGCTGATTAGAATATCACAGAGATTTATGAGCAGTATCTGTAATTTATGAGAGGGAGGCCAAAGGGCTTTATTTATGGTGGCAATGCTGTCATTGTCTGAATATCTTATACAAAACAACCGTTAGCCTGTCTGGTTCGCTACTGATGGGATGACTCTAATAAATCAGGATCACTCATGGTAAAATGAAAAGCCAACCTCTCTCAAGTAAAATGTGAAATATTTTGTGTTGTCTTTGAAACATTCACAAGATAGAGAAACTGCATCCTTTCTGCACAGAAACTTTATTGTCTGTGCTTTCAGTAGGTCTGATCTGAGGAGGAGTATTTAGGGATTTTTAATGCAAAACTGCGTCGTCACCCGAGTCAGCCCTTAGTTCTGTTAACCATGTGACTTGGGAATGGTCGTCCGCACATCTTCTCTTGAATTTTTTGAAATAGAAGAAAATTATTCCATTAGAGTTGTTATGTTTTTTTTTTAAGGTGATAGAAGATAATCTATATTTCTGTTTTTAAAAGTTAGGAATATGAGGTAAACTGGCAGACGGAGCAGTCTGTCGACTCAGCTAAACCTGCTTGTTATGAAGAACAATTTAATGTCACTACACTGGACCTGGAGATTGATTCACTTACAACTGTCACAAGTACTGGTTTATAACATTTATATAAGCAAAACGCTTTCTTTTGCTACATTTTCCAGATGGACCGGTATTTTAAAACATTCTTTAAAAATTGTCATTATTTATATATTGGTGTGCCCAGAGTTCTCACTGATTTCCTTGGTGCCAGTTGTTTTAGTTGTGTACAGAATAAGTGCGGTTGTCAAGCTGTGGAGGAAATGGCAGCCTCAGAGATGCACAGGTCGGGGATCTAACCGTGGGGGGGGCCCAGCTTACTGGCTGCTCCATGAAATACAAGCAACAGGACCGCTCATGCCCTCTCTCCCTGAATTGTTGTGAGGGTCACTCAGTGTAAAATTATGTATACATTTATACAGACAATGTGAAAAGGGTGTTTTTTAAATTTATTTATTTATTTTTATAAGTTTATTTATTTATATTTGGGTGCGTTGGGTCTTCATTGCTGCGTGAGGCCTTTCTTTAGTTGCGGTGAGCAGGGGCTGCTCTTTGTTGCTGTGTGCGTACTTTCCATTGTGGTGGCTTCTCGTTGCAGAGCATGGGCTCTAGGCGTGCAGGCTGCAGTAGTTATGGCACTTGGGCTCAGTAGTTGTGGCTCTTGGGCTCTAGAGCGCAGGCTCAGTAGTTGCGGCGCACGAGCTTAGTTGCTCCGTGGCATGTGGCATCTTCCCGGACCAGGGATCGAACCCATGTCCCCTGCATTGGCAGGCGGATTCTTAACCACTGCTCCACCAGGGAAGCCCCAGGGTGTTTATTTTTGAAAACACTAAACAAATACAAGCCGGTGGAAACAGCAGTACTAGTAGCCACCCGTGACTTCAGGCAACTGGGCAGGTGCCCGGGGAAAACCCTGAATTCTAGTGTGAGAGGTTTTTGTTAGGAAGAATGAAGTGTTTTCTCTAAACTGTCAGCGCAGTGGCATGCAGGCTGCTTTGCTGCCTCTGACTGTAACTCAGCTTTGCCTTTGTGAGTCCTGAGGGAGGCGCACACGGTCACTGCGGCTGCGTCTGAGGGGCAGGGCCGGCCCTGGACAGAGCAAGAGCCCTGCAGATGCAGCTTCCAGGGCCCTGCCCCCTCCCCGGCGGCCCCCGCGCATTCCCGTCTTCCTCCAGTGATGACCCCCTTGAATCTCTGCTCTGGTTCTCGCTCAGCCTCATGTAGTCTATCATTCCACTCATTTTTCAGGTTTGCCTTATTCTGTTATGTCTGACGTCATGAAATGAAAATGTCTCTATCAAGTAAAATATTCAGTTCTATGTACACACTCATTGCAGCTCCCTAAGTGTGGTATATACCTGCTTTCCTCCTGTAGCCTGGGTTTTTGTTCTCTTTTCTTTTTTTTCCCCCTCAAAGTATTGATGTTATGGGAAGAAATTTTAAAAAATAAGAATCCAACAGAAGCATTCCAGTTTTCCTAAATAATCCCCTGTTAAACTTGTATGCACTGATTTATATAACCTTTTATATTTATGTGTTGCATTTATACAATAATATTGATATATACACACATAATTTGTATATGTGTATATGTATGTGTGTTTATATATGTGTGTGTATGTACATAGGTGTGTGATGTGTGTGTACATATATTTTTGTGTCACAAGGCAGCAGATTCTTTCACTGGCACTTAGTTTAACTGTTTCAAGTTTTGTTCTGAAAAAAATTTTTTTCAACTTTCACTTTTTTCCAGCCTATTTTTAAATTTTATTTTTTTATTTTTAAAATGTGTTATTCTCTTTTGAAATACAAAGCTCTCTGTGGTCATCAGGCCACCACTTGATTGGTTTTGCTCTGGTCATTAATAATGCGTAGAAAACCTGGAAACTACAGAGAAGAGTAAAAAAAGGGAGAAGAAGGCATCTGTACTCTCACTGGCCACAGACACCCCATCGACCCTCCTCACATGCATCCCTCTTGTTTTTCTTTCACCACTGAGGTCTGAAGCCCACGTTCCAGGGAATCCCGGGATTGTGTCCTTGTGTGTGTGTGGGGTGGGGGGGGGTCCTGGTGCATGTACCATGCTTTCTCCCGCTCACATACATGCACAGCAGAAGCCACAGTCCTCTGGGCTCATACGGGGCTTCTCCCCCAGAGCATCCTTTCAGAGAAAGCCTTCACTGTGAGCATGTTGAGTCTCTCATTGATCCAATCGAGAACGATTTGCTGTAACATATGACTTAAGATTGAGTATGTGTCATACTGGGGGAAGGAAGGGTGCTCCCCCGAAAGAGAGCTGGGTGCGGGAAGCAGGGGGCAGCCGGCAGTGCACCTGGTGGAACAGGTGTGGCGGGGAGAGCCACAGCAGTTGTGTCTTGGCAGGTGGCAGAGGCTGGACTCTCCAGAGCCTTGTCTGCAGTGACCTCAAACCGGGGAAGCGTAACCCTAAGGTATGCAAGTTGTTTCCAGGATCTGTCAGAGGGGAAAGTGAAAGGAGACCTATTTCCAAACCCTAAACCTCCATATTCACTCTTCCTTCAGATCCAGCTGCCAGAGCAGACTCTCCAGCACAGGGCATGCCTCCTCTTAATCCTTCTCAAACTTCTTCACACAGAGAGACCTGACTCACAAACAACGCATTTCCACAGCACACCTGATACCCTGGTTTTATTATACAGGCACAGGCTTTAAAGTGGGGCGGTGTTGGTCCAAGGGAAGACAGGCCAATGGCAGAGAACACAGAGCCCAGGACAAAATTGGTTGATATTTCGACAAAGGTGACGCTGCAGCCCAATGAGGGAAAAGACAGAGATCTTTTCAGTAAATGGCTCAACTGGATATTCATATGGGAAAGTGAATCTGGATCCCCACCCCACAGCATAGACAAAATCAAGGCAAGATGATTATAGGCTAAAGGTGAAAGGTGGGACATAAAGCTTCTATGAAAATACAGCTTCCCCTTTTCCACCAGCCCACCTGCATGAGCCTGGGTCAGGTAAAGACTTTGCAAGCTCACAAAAAAACCTGATAACAAAGGAAAAAGTAGATATATTGGACTGCATTAAGTTTCAGTACTGTTATTCTTCAAAACATATGTTTGAGAGCCTGATAAAGGCAAACTTAAAAAGGGTACAGATATTTGAAGAATGTGTATCAAACAAAGATTGTGTAAAGAGTTCCAGTGAGAAAAATGCAGAATATCAAATAGATGCCCCTGCATCCCACATCAGAATGTATAACTTTATAGAATAAAAAGACAGGAGACCTGGCGTCAACAGGAATGTTATGTCACTGGAACTCTAATACACTGCTGGTAAAGGCGGTAAGTTGACACATTCTCTTTGGAAAAATGTTTGGTAGCGTGTTCTAAAGCTGAAAATATCTTATGAGCCAGTAGTCCCTCCCTAGAAATATACCTACAGGTTTGCGTAAGGATATTCACCTAAGGACATGCTCAAAGCTGCAGTTTGTAAAAGCCAAAAATGTGAGACAACCCCAATGGCCATCAGTAAGGAATGGATACATTGATCGTATATATTTATACACACATGTATAAATACAAATGTAGAAATACAAATAAGCACTCTAGCTCCATGGCTTAACATGGGTTAATTTCAGAAGTATAATACTGACGTCAGAAGTAAAAGAGCACGTGGCTCCACTCACATGGGGTTAAAACAGGTCCCACCATCTATAGTGTGTAGATGGTCATTAATGTCATTAGAAGTTGGTTCACATTCTTTCTCCCCCTGAGTGAAGTGCGCATGCTGGGGAGGGGGGGGTGTGCCTGGTAGCGAGAGTGTGTGTGCAGTTCTAGTTCTCGATGTGGTTGCTGGTCAGGTGGGGGTGTGTTTATTACATAAAAGTGTACTTAACTGTATAATAGCAGTTTGTGCACTTTCTATTTACATGTTTCAATACACATTTACCTGAATATCTAAAAAAAAGGAAGAAACCAACAACACCAACAAAACCAGAAAACAGAATAAATAACACAAAACCCTCCAGAGCACCAAATCGAGGAAAGAGTCCCAAGCACTGGTGCAGGTGTTGACAGAGCCAGTGGCTTTCTGTTTACAGGTCTAGTGGATTCTAACTCCTCGTTTCCAATACAATTTAAACAGTTTCTATCAAACGATTTTTGATAGTGGTGATATTTGGTGTATAACTAAGTATGAGTGAGAGATATCGCTGTAACAAAACAATTTCCCTTACCATTTCCTTGTTTGCGTTAAACTTTCTTAACATAAATCAAATACCTGTAATAAAAATCTATAAAAAGTAAAAATTAGTAATAAAATCAATACCAAACCTAGTGTCTTTCTAATAATCAGTAATGCATGAACAGTAAAAAAGCCTTATCTATGTCATTCATTAACTGGTGTATTCCCAAAGAAATGCTACTTTTTGTGCTTAAAATAGATGAAAAATTATTGTATTGTTAATCAATCATACATTGATAATAAAATGACAGTACAATTTGCTATTGATAAATATAATAGGATTATTCATAAAGGAGTTTAAACATAAAACATATTAGAATAAGTTTCTGTGGGAATTCTAGAATGGACAGTTCAAGGAGAACACAGAATAGAACCAATTTTAGCAGTAGTCATGTATTTCTATTGAATCAATATTCAAAAGTATAACATCAAATAATATCAAATATGGTATTATTCTCTTGGATCTGAGTAAAAGTGATGTTTTTCTTTAAGGTATAAATATTTACCGTACTTTGCATATCATACCGTCAATTTATCTGAGCTTCTGAGGGAAACTTTTGGGTTTTTAATGAAGAAGTGGAAGGAGATTAATATTTTTATGAAATTCCTTTAAGGTGAAATTCCTAAATGCAGGTGGAGTTAAGAGCTCGACTTGCAGGTGGGAGGAGGCAGCGGCTGGAGGAGTTGCGGGGTGAGGGAGCGCAGTGACTCGGGGTTGGGGGGTGAGCACGTGAGAACAGTTTTCAGGTTCTGACTTGGGGGGCTGGGCTGTCCCCCAGAGTGCAGTCAGGAGATCAGGTAGGCATGTGGGGTGTGCAGAATGTTCTGGGTCTCTTCCCCCTACACAAAGCCCCTAGAGCTGGTACAAGGAAGACTATGGCTTCCTTGTTCCCGGGGCCAAGCAACAAAGCGCATTCTCTGTGGCAGCTTGACTGGCAGGACGCAGCAGGGCTGATCCTTTTATGGGGACTGTTGCCTTGTTCTTTTATGAGTGCAGACCTGCATGTAGTAAAACTCACCAAGTGGGGATCTACTGACCACAGTTTGGAGGGATTGGTCTTCTCCTGTCATCTTGGTTCACATAACTTGGATTTTACCACCCAAATAAACATCATAGGTCATTCAAACTCAGACATTTCTGTATAGTCTCCCCCTTGGGGCACCTTTGAAAATATCAAATAAAATCACATCTGCAGAAATTTCTGGAAAGCTCCACCCTTCCCCTCTCTTCCTTTAGTAGGCCAAGGTAGACTTTAGATAAATATTTATTCCAGTTCTCATTTTTCTTTTTTACTCTCAATTTCTACCCATATGCTTTTATTGCCTCAGTTTCTTTGTGTTTTTTGTTGCTGTTGCTGTTGTGTTTTGTTTTTGCTGCCATAGCACTTTTTGGGGGGGGGGCATGTTTCTTTTCAAAGCACACACACAGACTAGGATGTCACCAGCACCTACTTTGTCAGACATTATTCTCAAAAAAAAAAAACTGTAAAAAGACATAATGTTTACAATAAAAGAACTTAGAGCCTAGCAGGGAGACAGAGATGCAAGCAAACAATTAAACCAGAATCAGATAATTAAAAGGAAACCAAATTCCATTTTCATAAAGAAAGCGGTGAGGACATGGGGAGGGGGCAGGGGAAGCTGGGACGAAGTGAGAGAGTGGCATGGACGTACATACACTACCAAACGTAAAATAGGTGGCTAGTGGGAAGCAGCCGCATAGCACAGGGAGATCAGCTCGGTGCTTTGTGACCACCTAGAGGGGTGAGATGGGGAGGGAGGGAGGGAGATGCAAGAGGGAGGAGATACGGGGATGTATGTATATGTATAGCCGATTCACTTTGTTGTACAGCAGAAACTAACACACCACTGTAAAGCAATTATACTCCAATAAAGATGTTAAATTTTGTTGTTGTTGTTGTTGTTGTTTTTTGCTGTACGCGGGCTTCTCACTGTTGTGGCCCCTCCCGTTGCGGAGCACAGGCTCCGGACGTGCAGGCTCAGCGCGGCATGTGGGATCTTCCTGGACTGGGGCACGAACCCGTGACCCCTGCATTGGCAGGCGGACTCTCAACCACTGCGCCACCAGGGAAGCTCCCCCCCCCCAAAATTTTTTAAATAAAATAAATAAAGAAAGAGGTAATCACGCAGAATTTGGAAACCACTGCTGTGGATGATATTAGCGGAAGAAAACTTCTGATTCCACTGTGTAAGCCAACATTGAAACCTTCTTGGCAGAAACAGAGTTTATAAAAGATAGTTCAGTAATTAAAAACCATCAAGTTAATTCTAGAAACACAGCTTTGATGAAATGGATTTTATTTGAAAATTTAAATTAGATTTTTAAAAATTTATTTATTTATTGTTATTTTTGGCTGCGTTGGGTCTTCGTTGCTGCACGCGGGCTTTCTCTAGTTGAGGCGAGCAGGGGCTACTCTTCGTTGCAGTGTGCGGGCTTCTCGTTGCAGTGGCTTCTCTAGTTGTGGAGCACGGGCTCTAGGCGCATGGGCTTCAGTAGGTGTGGCTCGTGGGCTCTAGGCGCACGGGCTCAGTAGTTGTGGCGCACGGGCTTAGTTGCTCCACGGCATGTGGGATCTTCCCAGACCAGGGCTCGAAGCTGTGTCCCCTGCATTGGCAGGCTGATTCTTAACCACTGCGCCACCAGAGAAGTCCCAGATTTTATTTGAAATATGCAGCAGGATTGAAATTGAGTTATGGATTTGTCAGTTTAAAGACATTAAAGTCTTTTCAGAAATGGCAATCATGCCTGAAATTCTAAGGTAATCTGGTTAGAAAAAAAAATTATTTATATCACTAGGTAGAACACTTGACTATCCATATAAATTTTGGATAATTGTTTTACCTAAAAAATACCTGAGAACTCTATCTAAGGATTATTTCTAAATTAGAAAAGTCTTTTCACATTTTAAACCTTGTTGATATTATTATTGCAATAATACCAAAAAGGTCTATTTTTTCTGTTTATTTGCACATAGTAATGGTAAAATTACCAAGAGAAGATTAAATGGGATTTTTGTAACATTTTGGATATGTCTGATTCAATTATAATGAACTTGTATAGAATTTATAAGTAAAATGTATTTATTAATATTATTCTGAAAAAAAAAAGTGGTCTCTTTAGCTGATTCTTCGAGGATCAATAAATTAATCAATCTGGTCAACTTTGTGGGTAGCTGACTGTGAAGGTTATTAGCTGATGTAGCTTCATAGTTAGGGAAGTAGAGTTCTAGTTCCTAACATTGTAAAATTAATTTTAAATATTATTGTACTCTTCAGAAAATATATAAACTCACATATATCAAACCTTGCATATATTTTCAGCATTGTCATAAATTACTTAAATCCACTCCGGTAGTATTGTACTATGGCTACTGCTATTACTACTGTTATTAAAAGTGTTGCTACTGCTCTTTATTAAGTAGCTACTATAATTCTAGTTCGCCTCCTAAGGACATGAATAGATTCTCTCCTTTAAGATTCGTTAAACACTTTTCTGTATAGTATTAGTGTGTGTGCGTGTGGATTTTGTGTGCCAGTAATAGAGCGTATTACGTAGGGAGGAAGGGAATGAGGGCATCTGATTTTCTTGGTCTAAGCTGGTTTTCAGTTACTCAATTACAATTTCAAGTTTCTCAGAGGATAGAGACAAATTAGAAGTAAGATTTTTCTATTCATGCCTACATTTACCTGATGATCATTTTCAATGAACCTCGAGACTTTGTGGAAGTGATTTATCCCTTTACATGTAATCCCACTGCAAGATTTCCAGTGCACTTGCCATGAGGCTGTGGAATGCATTTTGCATATGGGATCGTTTTTGTGTGGCTCTGTGGGTAGTAGAGAAAACAGCAAATACCAGGTGATGGTATCTCTTCTGTACAGCACGGTGAGTTTCATACAGGAGGCCTTTACCATGGAAAGCAGGCCTGGTCTGACCCCTTGAGAACAAAGTGATGATGTTAAGTGTGTTTCTTTCCAGCGGTCACTTGCCCTGGCATTGAAGCCCAGCTCTCAGAACATGTCACCTGGAGACTGGTGTCAGGATCCCTGAATGAGTATGGAGCCCAGGTGGTGCTGAGCTGCAGCCCCGGGTATTACCTGGAGGGCCAGAGTCTGGTGCAGTGCCACGCCAACGGCACGTGGAGCATAGGGGCGGAGAGGCCGAGATGCAGAGGTGAGTAACAGGTGTGCTCCTGACCTTGAGGCCATCCTGAATGACTGACAGCGATGACATCCACCTTTTAAGGGACTGTAATCTATCGTCCTATAGATAAATAGTGTAACCCAGTGGCATTTCTTTTCATTACAACAATGAACGTGTATTTTTCTTTTTTTTTTTTCGGTACGCGGGCCTCTCACTGTTGTGGCCTCTCCCGTTGCGGAGCACAGGGTCCGGACGCGCAGGCTCAGCGGCCGTGGCTCACGGGCCTAGCCGCTCTGCGGCATGTGGGGTCTTCCCAGACCGGGGCACGAACCCGTGTCCCCTGCATCGGCAGGCGGACTCTCAACCACTGCGCCACCAGGGAAGCCCATGAACGTGTATTTTTATCTGACGTACTTAAATATATGACCGCTGCATTAAGTGTTAAATGCTGTCTTTTTCTTGTTGACAATCATATTTTACAAATGTTGAAATATTAGAATACTCGATATTTCAGATCAGCTCAAAAACAAATCCAGGCCTGTATTTAAAAAGATCAATCTTATTCCATGCACTGACTATTCAGACCTTTTAATTAGGATCTTGGGAATGCGTGTATTTATGCTAAGCATATTGTGTTCTCAAATAATGACTGTCTTGAAAAGGGAGATTATTATTCTCGTAGGTACAAGATAAGCAGTTAAGCCTCTGAGTGGGTTTCATAATAAATATGAATAAATAGAAAAATAAAACAATATTAGCATTGTTCAGAGCACTGTTTGATTCAGACATATTTAATATAAAATCTTTAGTGGGATTGTTCACAGGAAATTATCATGCACAAAAACAAGCAGTTAGACTAGTGTCATATTTATAAAATACACAGCTTAGTAAGAATAAACCAGAATAAAAATGGAAAAAAGACAAAAGAAATAATGCTTCACTGTCTGTGATAATCATTCTAATTCCACTTTTAATGGAACAAATGGTAATAAAGTTCCCACTAAAGCTCTTCACCAGCATCACAAAGGTGAATCAGGAAGGGTCAGGACCTCTGTGAGGTCATAATCCAAGTGGAAAGCACCCCCAGGTCCTGGACAGCCCTGCCTGAAGCTTATTTATTAATGGTTCCCAAATCATTCCCCAAAAGTGTCCTGGTTTGACTGTTGTCTGGTCACTGAATTGGTACTGAGTTTCTCCATGTTAGAGTCTGAATTAGTGAGCTCGCTCCTTCCCACATCTGTCCCCACCAGGAAGCTCAAGATGTGACCTGGAGACTCAGTCCTTAAGTGCATAAGGAGCAGATTTTTTTTGTTTTTGTTTTTGTTTTTGTTTCTTGCAGTACGCGGGCCTCTCACTGTTGTGGCCTACTCCCGTTGCGGAGCACAGGCTCCGGACGCACAGGCTCAGCGGCCATGGCTCACAGGCCCAGCCGCTGCGCGGCATGTGGGATCTTCCCGGACCGGGGCACGAACCCGTGTCCCCTGCATCGGCAGGCGAACTCTCAACCGCTGCGCCACCAGGGAAGCCCAGGAGCAGATTTTTGTGAGCCCAGTCTGCCACTCTGTGGTAGCTTTTTCACAGAATAAACACCAGGTCTACATTTTATTGGAACTGAACCAATAGAATCTTCAAATGTATTGTCATCCAAATCATTGTTACAGCTAAGGAGCTGTATTTTTATTTATTTTGTTGTTTGCCTATGTTTTATCTAAGAATGGCCCAGTCCACAGGATCTCCTGGATCTAACTGTTTGGGTTACCTACCTGCTTAGGGGCTGGAAATGTTAGGAGCTCCCACTCTGCTTGTCCAGTTAGCTCCAGATGAAGAGATGACCTTTGACCACCTTCTAAGCGTATCCATAACAACTATGAAGTCAGCTGGGATAGTCACCACTTCTTGAAGAGTTTGTGTTATTCTGACTCTAGGATATTCCACCATGTCCATAGACAGAGCCCAGGTATCCAGGGGTGAAGAGGACAGGAGACCTTAGTCTCACTTTGAAACTGTTAGCTCGGCAGTCACCCATCTTTGAGGAGGAATGACTATCAATGGTTATCTCTCAAGAAACAAGAAAGCAAAATTAAAATTCCATGTCTGGGGGTGCCCATATAACCCCCCTAACACAAGGACTGTGTAAAAGCTGGAGCCTATTGCAATTTTCTTGTTATGTGTATTTATTTTTTGACTTACTGCTTTAAAAATTAAGAAAAATGTTTATCACAGAAATTCATGAATCAAAAAGAAATCATCTTTGCATTTAAAATTTTATACACATGGACCTAGAGAGCCACATTGGAATTTTGCTGTGTTATAGATATCCAAAGAACATTGAATTCTGGCCTGGACCTCTTTCCTAACTGCTTAGTTCAGAGCTCTCATAAGTTAGACCTGGGTCAAGCCGTGAAGTCGGCAGGCTGGTCTTTGATGACCTTCTATTTGTATTGATAATTGGGGATCTGCCTGGATTGATCATAAAATATCATGGGAGTATTTATCCTTCAGACTACACATTTCATCTGTATCATAGGAGACCACGGAGTGGACATTCTTATTCCATTCTGTGTTGGTGTGGACACTGGTCATCACTTAGAATGACCTAAATGTGAATTTTCTTGATAATATACTCACAAGTAAGTGTCCAGCCTGCATTAAGTAACTCATGTGACACTAACTACCCCAGGGACAATGATTTCATGTGGACATATTCACTTTGAGTGAGGCCTTCTTTCTGGCTTGATCCATGTATCTTGGCACTATCTCTCTTGGCCTACTAATCCAATTCCAGATTCTGGTCTATATGGCATGCCTTCACATACTTAAAAATAGCTATCATATGTCCTCTGAACCTTTTCTTCACGATTGGCAGCACTGCCCCATTCACATGTGTGTCATGTCATGTATTTGCTGCTCCTGTCTAACTGCATATTCACAAGGTTTTTTTCCAGGAAGAACATGTTTGAAATTACCTACTCTTGACCTTATTTATTTGTCACATTCACAAATAATATCTGTATTGCTGACAATAACATCCATAATCCTGTTGACTTCACAGGTTTGAGAAATGAACTGTCTCAATATGATTTCTTTTTCAAAGTAGAGGATTTCAACATGACTATAACTGTAGAATTGAAGGAAAGAGGAAAGAGGCTTTTCAGGGGGGTGAAGCAAAGCTTAGAATCCACAGTAATAATGAGAAAATACTACAGTATCAACAGTAAATCGGGCAGAGCTGGGGGCACCCTGAGTGTCTTCAGCTGAGCATCCTCTGCCCAAGACACACATCCTCTGTGCAAGACACACTCTGAGAATTCAGAGGAGACAGTTGACTGTGCGTATGAATATATATTTAACAGAAGAGAAAACAGCAAACTTATTGACTTTATTCTTGAAAACTTGATGGGAGAAAAGAACACGGAAATAAAGCTTTCCCTTGGATGTTTGACACAGGTTTTTGTTTGTTTGTTTTTTAGGGGAGAGGGGTTTTCCCTTTCAATTAGGGGAACTTTTCAGATGGGTGCTGCCTACCTCATTAACGTGTTGGGTTTACTGCCAATCAAATCTCTACGACTGAGACCCCATTATCCAGCTGCTGAAAAGCTAATATTTGTTCCATTAGTTCTTCTTTATAGTCTAGTGAACCTTAGTAGCGGACAAGCCTAAAATAGTTCCGTCACCACGATATTTTGAACAGAGGCTAAAAGAATAGAAGAGAGTCAGCCTTTCTGCTAGTCCACCATTAACGGTGTGTCAAGACCTCAGAGAGGAGGTGTGCTCAGACCTCACTGCTATTTCACACTTCTTACTAAAAGCTGAGGTTTCAAAACACGGTCCAATTATCCTGAATGGCTACAAGTGGATCTTTAAATATCATAGCTCAGGGTGAAGTTCATACTATGTTTGAGAAGAGGCTTAATGGAAAGTTCATAACTAATTGTAAAAAATCTAAATCCGACTCAAATCCATTGACATTTGGTAGAGCAAACATGTTAGCAGTATCACTAAATGCATAAGATATGACCCTGTAAGAGTTTAACAATCCTGCAAACTAAGAAATCCTCATGGTTCCCTCCACAACAATAATGTTCTGATCATGACATACGCTAGAGCTGAACTTCGCAAATTTTTGGTGAGCAGTGCCCCTAGAACACACATTTCCTGGCTGTGTCTGTCTGTCCGTTTGAAATGGAACCAGGATTATGTGTCTTGGAGTAAAATCAGCTTGATTCAAAAGACTGGTCTAAATGATAAAATTTTCTTCACTTGAATTACCAGTAAAGGTCTTCAGACTTGGGATTCAGTTCCCTGAATAGGTCCTGAGATGGGCTTCACTGTTAGCGAACCGGGACCCAGCCCTGGTCAGGTGCAAGGCGTTGCTTTAGGTGCTCCCACAGTCCTCTCTTTGAATCCGCTGCACAGCCCTACCTGGCAGGTGCTGGTATTAACCTTTAGGAGATGAACCAGGAGGACTGGGAGACTTAGAGAAGGTGGCCGGCGCCACTGAGCTAGGAACTGGCAAAGCTGAGCAGAACCTGGCTGGGTAGCCTGCAGCCAGAATCTGTGTTCTTAATCATGACTTTTCGCTGCCTCCTATCAGTTTACTGTTAATAAGGGCTCAGTAATTTTTAGCTACATGGCAGCTTTGCCCTAAGCCCTTTACACATAAGAACTCACTCAGTATATCAGGAAGTCTTTATCACTCTTCTTAGAAGAGCTTTTCAAACACTTTCATTCTTACCTGTTAAAACACATTTCAGCCTCTGATGAGCAGTTGGCCTTGATGACTTTATGATTTCCTCCTTCCCTGAGATTCTACTGATTTCTTTGTGCTCAAACTTGTGGATTTGGAGGGTGCAGGGAGTCAGGTGGTATAACAAGTATCTATAATGAAAGTGACCATTGCATTCATCTCCCCAACTGGAGTTATCGTGTGGGTGTAAGTGGTCACGGTCAGTAATTATGCTGGACACACGTGTGAACTGGGTACCTACATCTATAATCACTTAAGGTCTAGATTTTATTTTTTTTTAATTTTCAGAAAGTTTGCACATGTCCTATATAGTCAGCATTTTTATGGAGTTCATGATCCCAACAACTTATGCAAGTAAACGAAAGAAAAAATGAACTCAGTCCTTCTGCTGCAGTGGGCATCCCGGGTTTAATTCCTCACTGCTGATGACTTTATACCAGCTGATGACTTTGGGAAAGACCACCCACTTTTCTTAATTCCTGCTACACACACATAGGTGTCTGGTAACTATGATGTGATTCTTGTGATTGGTGTAGACCGAAAAGAGGACAGAAAGCCAACTCATTTGACTGATTTGCTCGTGTGTGAATATGTTTGTATACTGTGTGTTTACTCAAGAAAAGTTTAGCTACCTGTGAGGATGAAAAAAATAGCAGTGGGTAAAGGAAGGGATGTTTTGGATTCCACCCTAAACCTTCAAGTTTTCATTTCGAGGATATAAGAGAAGAAAAATTAAGCTTCCTAGGTGGTGTGTCTATCTCACCCTTAGATGACACCCCTGCCCATGTTCTTAATGAAAATGAAGACTGAAGATTTTGTCGTTTTTAAACAAAAGAGCGGTCTGCAGACCTGAAATAATATTCACTCTGTTTTTCTTTTCCTTCTAGTGATCTCGTGTGGAAGCCTGTCCTTTCCCCCAAATGGGAACAAGATTGGAACAATGACAGTGTATGGCGCCACAGCCATATTCACGTGTAACACAGGCTACACACTTGTGGGCTCTCATGTCAGAGAATGCTTGGCCAATGGGCTCTGGAGCGGCCCCGAGACTCGCTGTCTGGGTAAATTAATCCATCATCGGGCACTTGTTTAACTCAAATAAACCTTAAAAATAGAGGATGGCTGGGTAAAGCATGGCACTGCTTGCCATAAATGCTCTGACAGAGTGTTACTAAATCCTACCTGGGTTTTTCTTTTTCTTCTTAAGAGGATATTGGGGGTAGGAGTTTATTAATTAATTAATTTATTTTTGCTGTGTTGGATCTTCATTTCTGTGGGAGGGCTTTCTCTATTTGTGGCAAGCGGGGGCCACTCTTCATCGCGGTGCGCGGGCCTCTCACTGTCGCGGCCTCTCTTGTTGCGGAGCACAGGCTCCAGACGCGCAGGCTCAGTAGTTGTGGCTCACGGGCCTAGTTGCTCTGCGGCATGTGGGATCCTCCCAGACCAGGGCTCGAACCCGTGTCTCCTGCATTAGCAGGCAGATTCTCAACCACTGCACCACCAGGGAAGCCCCTCTACCTGGGTTTTTAATGCTGCACTTTACAATATGACTTCTTCTTTAAGTATCTAAAGGGATTTTTTAAAAATCTGAGCAAAAAATGTGGGTCACATGTTGCCTTAAGTGACACAAAGACTATTTTATAGACTGCTGAGCATGTCACTACACTCAAATGCCATCATGATTTTAGAATGCACGAAAATAAACTTCAAAATTATCATACATTTTATCTTTTTAAATTTTTAAAAAATTATGTTAATAAGTTAGTGTGATATTAATGTCCGTCAATATAAGGACAATGAATTATTTAAAATTGAAAGTGTGCATAGTAACTTGATCTTCTTTTTCCCAAGGATTAACATTTTCTGCATGACAATTTTTTTAAAAATTGGGCTGAAAAATTTTCCGGGGAAAAATCTTGTGAATAAGTGCATGGAAATTGTTGAATAAGCAGCTTAGAGTACAGTGATTTCTGATGCTCCTTTTAGATCTCCAAGTAATTTGCAAAATATATAAAACTGCTTTCAGTCCTTTAGAACTCTCTCTGTGATCTCAGTAATTCTGTAATCACTTCCAGCAGTAGAAGCTGGAAGGTTTAAGCTTCTGAACCTCTGTGGGCTAGGCTTGCTTTAGGAACTAAGCCAGGACCAGTAAATTTTAAATAGTAATAATCTGTTCTTTTCACTGGAGAGAATTTGAGGAAACACTCAGGAGAATTTGAGGATGAAAGTAAAGTAGCAGTCCCAGAAAAATGCAACTGACGAAAGAAGGAGGTTTTCAGGCTTATCCATGAAATGACTTCCTTCAGATTAATACAAGACTTAGATCAGTGCTGCTCGAATACTGTGTGTGTGTATATTCCTGTTGAGTGTAGTCACTGTAGTTTTCAGCCGAGTGCTTCTGGGATTTTCTGAGCTTTCCTAACTGTTCTTGTTAGATTGGCCACTGAGTAGTGCTCTCCGTAAGGCAGCTGCAGTTGGGGTAGGTTTTCTCCGTCAACTGCAGTGGAACTTGGTGCCTTCGAAGGGGATTAGGTGATCTAAGAAATTGCATCTCCGCTATGAATTGTAAGATGGAAAGTAATAGCAATTTACATTTGATTAGTGCCTTATGGGATGAAGGTAGGGCAGTGGTAGCCTCAGGGGCTTTAAGTGTCAAGTTTAGTTTATGTAACTGTTGAATCATGGGACCAGCTCAAGCCTTACTGATTGCAAATAAACCTTTACCTGTTGTGTGGCATTCTTCTGACCGAAGGTTAGGACTTTGAAGTAGAAAGGATGAAATGCATATTGAATAGTTGGCTGGATGGAGAAGCTCAAAGGCATGGCCTCAGTGCTATGCAATATGGCTTAGACACTTTTTGGAAGAGGGAGTGCTCAGAAGGAATTTAAACTGAAAATAAAGAGGAAGAAAAATGTCCAGATTATAATGTATAAAACATTAGTGTTGTAGAACTTGGACACGGCGTGTAAAGAATAATACAACTGTAAAGACATGAAGTATTTAAAAGACACAATTAGAAAGGGGTGAGAAATGATGCATAGCCACATGTTTATAAACTAATGAGTAAAGAATGTGTAATAAGTTTAGTTTAAATATTTTAAAAGTTTATAAACATAGTCTCCCAGCTACCACTGAGACTTGAAGGGGTAAAATCCATAATACACAGCATATGGCAGGGAAGGATAGCTCTCTTCCTGAAAAATCGGTGGCTGTTGGGTAGATAATGTAGTGTAACCCAGCAGGAATACATGGCCACAGGACCCAGAGTGCTGTGCGAGACACAGCAGAGAATGTGGGGAGAAGAGCAAGAAGGTGGAGAACAGAGGTGATGTCTGTACTGGAGAAGATTATAAAACGCTCAGAAGGGGAAAGGGAAGAGGGGCTGTGATCCTAAATCTGGCACAGACACATGACAGAGTAGATGTTGGATTCCTCCGTAATCCAAACATTAACAAGATGCCCTATTTGGATATAGTAATTTGAATGGTGTTATTTATTGATGACTGAAAATGTGCATTTTGAGTTTTATCTTATTGAACTCTCATTAGGCATATTGTAAGTGCTCAGTACTCCTACTTGCAGATAAGAAACAAAACTTGGAGCTTAGGAATTTGCCCAACGTTGCAAAGCCAATAATATGCATCAAAAACAGCATTAAACCTAAGCAATTTGACCACAGAACACAGCCTTCTTAACATTAGGGTATATAAGTAGTTTTTTTTTTTTATAAGTAGTTTTTTACATTTTGTGCTACTTCACCAATATATTTATCTCTCAAAAAAAGAGATACAATAAAAGAGGCCATTATACTACTATGCTAATTCTGACCAATGAAGAGAAATTTGTTGGTTAACTGGAGGAGAAATGAGCCTTCGTGCTAGACTACTTACTCCCCACCCCAAGGCACCTGCACCAAGAGGGTGTTTAGTACCTAAGTGGCTCTTCGTGGATGATTTTGTTCTCCATCCTGCACGGTTCCTGGGCCTCTTGCTTACCAATCCCACTATTATTTTCTTTCCATTTCTTGTCATTTGAATTATTCCTTTGTATGTTTCCATGGTTTTGAATGTCTTAAAAGTCTGGGTTTCTACCAAGCTAAATGACCTTGGGTAACCTTTAGGCTCATGCGGACCCTGTGAGGATAAACTATATAGTCATGGAAGGAAAATGACTCACAGTGACGAAGGAGGTAATCGCTAGGGATACTTTCTAGAAATTCAGATACTTTGCAAAAATAGTCTATATGATCCCATGACTTCAACTCTAACAGAGAAGAGGCAGGACCCTTAAAAACCGAAACAACCCCCAAAACTCTGACTTTAAGAAACAAATCACCCCAATGTGGAGGAAATGGGAAATTACCCAAGGAAACAGAGACAGTTACACCAGATGTCTACAATGCATCCAGTTAAGAGAATGAAGTACACTTGAAGGGCCATGTCCTGAAGGACAGATCTGCCACGAGCTGGGAACAACAGAATTATTCAGGACCATGAAATGTAAGGCCCATGCATAAGTGACGTTTGAAATAAAACCCAAGTTCACTCATCAGAGTTGGTGTTAGAGGAAGTGGATGAAAGAAAGCAGAAGGGCTCGGCTTCCTCCTTATGCTGTCTTTTCTGTAAAGAATTATGATGTGAATATGAAGGCTAGAGAATCTTTTATATCAGACACTGGAACCCCAAGAAAGAGAAGGAGTCCATCAAAGAGAACTTCAGAGTTTCAAGTAGGGTTGAGTCTCCTGGCCAGGAGAGTCCCATCCAAGCAAGCTTCGGGTACCAGGGAGAAGATGGCCGAGTCATTGGCTCCTGTGGGATGTCATAAAAAGGAAGTACTCTAGGGCTTCCCTGGTGGCACAGTGGTTGAGAGTCCGCCTGCCGATGCAGGGGACGCAGGTTCGTGCCCCGGTCTGGGAAGATCCCACATGCCGCGGAGCGGCTGGACCCATGAGCCATGGCCGCCGAGCCTGCGCGTCCGGAGCCTGTGCTCCGCAACGGGAGAGGCCACAACAGTGAGAGGCCCGCGTACCGCAAAAAAAAAAAAAAAAAATTGCCTGAGGGACAGTACATGAATGATGTTCAGTGGATTGCTGTGATTTGGGAAGGAGGTTTCCAGGTGTTTGTTTCTCTCTCCTCACTCTAGTCCTTTCCAAAACATTTATTTAGCTCCTGGATGAGGGCATAACACTGCTAGCTGAAAGAGTAAGAATAAATATGTGATGACAGATTCAGGGAATCTTCAAATCGAATGGTAGGCCAAATAGATTTCATTAGACATAGGAAAATAATGGAAATAGTGTAAAATTTTACTCAGAGTAAAAAACAAAATAACTCAATGTACATGGTGAGGAGAAAATTATGAAATCATAGCACACACAGAAGGACTGGGTGTTTTGGACAATGGAAGGCTCGTTTGTGCGAAGAGATGCCTCTGACACTGATATTGTTTTGTGACTAGTCTCCATCTTGTTCCGTGAGCCTGGGTGGCCATATCTGGGGTGATCATTTCAGTTCTGTGAGACAGTTTACATGGGCTCTTGAGGAATTGAAATGTGTACGTGGTGAAGGATCTGGTAACCATGACACTGGAGGAATGTTTGGAAAACTTGTGATCCTAAGTTTGGCTGAGAGAAAAGTTAGGAAGTAATTAATATCTATTTTCAAATATTTAAAATAGTTGGTGGGAGAAAGAAGAAAAGAAAAAGAAACAAAAATAAAATTAATTAAACACATCTGCCAAGGGCAAGGACCGGGATTGCTAATGATATTAGTGAAAGAGCTCCATTCATTGGTTTGAAATAGCAGATGCTATGTACAGAAAAATAGTTTTCAGACCCAATATAAGAAATATTTTCCCTTATTTATTTTTTAACATGTGGGATCTGTCCAGAAATGCAATGAAGACTTCCTGTAGAAGGTGGTTGGCCACCTGGCAGGTTTTCGTCTGGGGCTCCATTAGACTCAGCTTTATTGATTCTACACCCACCATGCCTTCTCCATCACAATGCAAAATACTTTGGCAAAAACATTTTTCAAGTTGTGCGTGAGGTATCTTGATTATTTTTAGGGTTACTAGAACAAAAACGCTTTTGCCTGAGATTTTCCTTCTATTTCATGTGGAGCAGGGATCGCTTGTTTCTAGTTGTGGTACGATGGTTATTTCCAGTGGTTTCCGTCAGGGAAGAATACACAGGATTCCTTGATGATCATTGCAGCAAAAATGGCCAAGCATATGCACAGACGCTGCCACAGTGAGAGTCTTGTGATTGTTAATGGTAGGACAGCTGGATTTAAGGAGATGACGGGTGATTTTCTTTGTCTAACATTCGAGAACCTAATTATGCTGTGTTTGCAGGTACCTAGTCTGAATTCTAAGCTAGAACCTTTGAGAAAAGATAGAAGAAGGAAAGCTGGGCAACCCTGTGTGCAAACATAATTATACCTAAAATTTAGGCAAAGTAATACATTATGTGTATCAGAGTACATTTTTATAAAGGGTTAGCCCACACTTAATCAACGCCATCATCCCTGCTTTACAACTGGGCTCTCCCAGGGTGCTGTGAATTGCCCCGGACTTGTTCTGATTTACCAGCTGTGCTGTGCAATGCTACAAATCTCCCTGAGCTGGAGAATTAAGCACTGAGAAGGCTCACCCCATATCTGCATATCAGGTAACTTACAGTCCATCAGGGAAGTTTTACTGTCCCCATGCTCCCTTAATTATTTTCTTCTGTTTATCTTCCCTGCAGTAGTTTGCATTGAACCCGACACAGAGCACACCGACTACACGAGGTTGTACATTTGTAATCCAGGTCTCCTATCATAGAAAGCTACATTAATCTTTTAATACCATTTATATCATTTAGACTTTTTCAACACATAATAGCCCATCATGTCTTTCCCTCTGTTACCTCTTTAATCTGTTTACTCAAGACGTCAGTGATAGATTGAGACATTTCCCACCTAAAGAACATTATCTTTTTTTATTAGATTATTTTGCTATTATCTGAAGTAAGTTTGCATTGCTATAATGACCTATGAGGAGATGAATTCTTTTGTAAATATGATATCATGGTGACATTCATGTGGCTAAAATAGCTAAATGACATGATTCAAAATGATATCATGAGACCATGTTTTTTCATAGTTGTTAGGGAATAAAACTGGAAAGTATTCAAATGCCTTGTATTTGATGATAGATCCACGTACAAATTTTTAATAAAACAAGTGATTATGACAATGCTTATATCGCAGCAAAAAGATGATATTAGGCAGAAAGATTAACCCCTCCCTCCTTGATCTTGGTACAAAAGTGATCTACAGTATAAAACTTAGGCTGTATGGTAGTCAGGGAAGGTAAAACATTTGGAAACACTCAGTGCTAATCTTCACATTTTACATCTACATTATCAGTGGCTCGCAGATAAATGTCACAATATTCCTCCCAGCCACAAGTGCTTCTGTCTCTATTTCTGAATGTTATCTAGTGATTTTCATTCAATTCCTCAAGAAATATTGCACAGGATGTAAAGGTAAATAGGAGGTGGTTCTTTTTTCTTGTAAGGAAATTATCATCAAAGGAATAAATAAGATAAAAACCAAGTATCTTTAATAAAAAGTTGAGATTGATGAACGTCAGGAGAGAGGTCCATGCAGAGTCCTCCCCATACCCAGGGAGGGAGCCACTTTGATGAACAGGGGACTCCAACACACAGAAATGGACTAGGGTCATCCCAGAAATGAGAGCCACAGAACAAACAGCAGCTGCACAGGTGCAGAACTGTGAGGCAGGAGGTCCTGATGGTTCGCCTGAACCAAGCACATCCCGGGCAGGGGCTCTCTGTGGTCACATGATGCTGAGGGACGGTGCTAATATGGCAATGTGATCATGGAAAGAATTCACGTCCTTTCACGAACACCCCCTCTAGATCAGGCAGGGGCTAATGCTGGTGCAGAGGCCATGACACTGCTCTTAGAACTCACAGTCTCAGAGTGGAGATAAATAGGTAAGAAAAATTCTATTTCTATCTGCTGAATTCAAAACAAAACAACCCTAACCATGTAGGTATTGTAAACGGATGGTCCTGGAGATAGAGTCTCCTGCAGGGAAACCTAAAATAAGGGAGATGTTTGCGTTGAGTATTAATGGGCAGTAATTCCTTTAGGGTTTGTGAAGACTGCAAACACAGGGTGGATTTGGATTAAGTTATATGACATCTTACAGGCAGACAAGAATGTGAACGAAGTTTTATGCAAAAGGGCAGTGTGTGCAAAGTGATAGAGGTAAAAAGTGTGGTACATTGAGGGACTACATTAATAAAAAGGCAGATGAAAGATTTCTGAAAGCCCCAGAGACTACCCAAATCATGGTACTGGCCTGAAATTTTCTTATCAAATATGGTTTAAAATAATTGCCATTGACTAGGGTGTGTCAAACAGAGATGTGATACAAATGTATTGTGTGGCAAAGGGATGGGCCCTGGTCGTTGGTGTTACTAAGGGCACAGAGTGTTGCACAGCTCATCACACCGCACCGGCCGATCCCTGCCAAGATTCATGTGCTTTCTGCAATACTACATTTTCTCGGACTTCCACAAAGTTGCTCAACATTACCCCTCAAAATTGCTCGTGGAGAAAAAGAAGAAGTCTCATTTGTGAGAACTCAAATGTGTTCCTTTAATATGCACACATCTGGAGATTTAAATACCATCCATCGATGTTTAATGCTCTTAAACGTGTTCCCTGTACATAAGAGGATCTGATCCATCTGACATTTCATGACCATTTGTTAATACTCAAGCAGTGTTTGCTATTGGCTTTAGAATTCACTGCCAAATACCCCTGCCTTTAGCCCCAAGCTGGAGTTATCACTGGAATGGGCAGAATGAAGCAGATTGCATTTCTAATTCTCTTGCAGGTACAGCGTACTTACAACACTTATTATTTTATTTTCAGCAATAAGTACCAAAAATAACAAAGCAAACATGAAGGTTGAATGTTTGGTTTGTAGATTTTCTAAAAATGTATGAATGTATTCGGTTCTAATCCCCAAACCAATATTTAGTATTTGTACTGATACAAACTGGCACAGTGAAAAGAAGGTTGACCTTAAAATAGGGAATTCTGGGGTGGGGGGCGACGTGTTTGTGTGTATGTGTGAGTGTGAGAGAGTGTGGCCTTAGGACAGGAGAGAGATCCAGCTATTCAGTTCCTATTGACGCACAGACCCCGCAGCGAGGATGCCCAGCACAGGGAACTTCTGTAACCTGGGAGCCACACACCCAGCAGGCCCCCTGGAGGAGCAGGTTTCCATGGCACCAGTGGAACTGTATTAAATTCCCAAATCACAGAAATCGCTTCTGAAATTGCACGAGTCTAGGTAATTGTAAGAGACTCTAACACACTATCCCTGAAAGTATTCAATACTTGAAAGAAGCATTCAGACTTTGCCTTTGTTGTGAGGTTAGGCACAACTGACATCTGACACTCTGTGTCTGTCACTCAGCAAAGTCACCGCTGAAAGTCAGTGCCGTTTGTTAGGTTGCAGACCGTGATCAGTGCAGCATCAGAAACAGCGATGCGCAGTCCAGAGAGCTCAGCTAGCTGCTGCAAAACCCTGCCCATGGGTGGGACTCCATCTCTACAGTGTATGTGCACGTGACTCCCAGACAGCAGGGATGCAACGGCAGGTATGGGGACAGAGGACGCAAGGGATTCCATTCATCCAGGGCACAGTTTTCAGAATATTCGCTCTGCTACTCAGAATCGTTGTACGACACACACTAAAACATCTGCGTGTACACTCTGGACAATAACGTTCTAGGACCACTGCTTGGAGAGGCTGGTCCTGCTGAGGCCCTGCCCTGGGGGATAAACGCGTTACTCGCGGAAAGCGCCGGTCCCCCGTCCCATGTGCTGGCCCGGGCTGCGTGATGTCAGGGCCGCGGGCTGGCGGCTTCTCTGTGCTTGAGACCGTGATCTGGGCTCCCACACGGCTGGGCCGCCGTCTGCCTTCTCCAGTTCCCACGCGGGACGAGTTTGTGGGAAATGCTCGACCCAGGAGGAAACTGAGAATCCCCTTGCCCGTCCCTCTTTCTCCCTGGGTCTGGCTCCTGGCAGCCCCAAGGCGACTTCTCCCTGTGAGAGGCGACTGGCATTCATTCAGCCTGGCCACCACTCTGTGTTTTAGCGAAGTTTGGTAGATTTTTTTCTTCCTAACTCAATTTTTGAGAAAGATTGTTAAAAGAGATTCTCTTTTCTATTTGGGACATCTAACTAAAGCATAATAACTAAAATATAGTAAATATAACGAAAGCTGTATTGTTTTTATCTAAAGTAGCATAAACTTAAAGGCCAGTGATTTTCACAGGGGAGTCATTTTGCAAATGAGGTGAAACCTGCAGACTCTTGTGACCCACTCACTCAATTTTTCTGAAATTTCATGGAATTCCTATTCCATTGTTCAATTCGTCTTAACAGGCCAATGTGAATGATATTTTTTAATGGTACAGTGTGTGAAACAAAGAGAGTCACCTGACTAGAACTGGAAAATACCCACCCCAGCATGGAATTCTTGATTCTGCTACTGATTCTCTCAAGAACAATTTTAAGCAGTTGGAGAATTACCCGTTCCATAGTAATGCCTGTCTTCAGCAGGGAGAAAATGGAGGATTAAAGTGTAAAGTTCTAGGAATGTGGAAGTAGTAGAATTGGTTATTCACACTTAACTAAAAGAAAATTCAGCAGTTCCTTTAGGATATATCTCTGTATCTATCAATCAATCTGTCCATTGAATTAAAAATCATATGCAGTTACAGTTTTACGGCATTCTACCTAATTCTTTAGCTCCTTGCTAGCCAGAGCGCTCAGGCTCTGATTAGTGGTAGATTATTAAATTCACGAGTACGATTGATGTAAAAATAAAATAGGCCACATGCTTTTCACTTAGATTTTCTGTCCGCACTTTAATGGAACCATTTGTCAGGAAATTTGGCTTCCTTGATTTCCTAGGTGTGATGACACCCGCTACAGAATTTCCTGTAAAAAACATTTAGTGATCTTTGTTTAAGCTGAAGCCAAATGCTAATGAAAAAGAAACAAGCAAACAAAAGCACAAACACAAAACCTAGGGCCCTGGCATCACAGTGGCGGATCTACTGGATAATCACATTATTTTATTTAGTTGATATTTTGTTTTGAAATGTGCAGGGCTGCCCTCATCCCAATTCTTTTTTTTTTTTCCAGTTAATAGAGTTACTTATCCTTCTTTACTGCTTTTTATACTCAGTGGAATAGTAATAATTTAATGCACCCAAAATTATGGAGATGTAGCACATGAAATATGTAAGGTCATAAACTGAAGAGGGTAAAATGGGTGCCCTTCTGGGAAATGCATAGTTTGGTCCAATAGCTCCATAGTCTTCATTTTAACTGAGACTCTAAAAATAAATAAAAGTTCTCAATACAGGGACCATTCTGTCACCTTCACCTGGCTAACAAACGTGCACCCTTCAGGCCTTAAATGTTGCCTCTTTCAGGGTGTCTGATGCCCACCTGGGCTACATGTCTCTCTCTACGCCTCACCTCTTTTTAGTTTTAATGTACTTTTTATTTTTATTTATTTATTTTTAACAATGTTTATTTATTTATTTATTTTGGCTGAGTTGGATCTCAGGGCCCTTCATTACAGTGGGCTTCTCTCTAGCTGTGGCGCGAGGGCTTAGTTGCCCTGGGGCACGTGGGATCTTAGTTCCCTGACTCGGGATTGAACTGGTGTCGCCTGTGTTGCAAGGCGGATTCTTAACCCCTGGACCACCAGGGAAGTTTCCCTGTTCCTCACCTCTTTAGGGGCAAACACCCTGGGGCACTTTCCGTGTCAGACCTCCCGTCTCTTTTATGATTGTACCTTATTCTTCATTGAATCCCCAGCCCCAAGGACATTGCTGGCCCACAGCTAGTCAGCATTCAATTATTGCCAATAAAGGAAAGCCACCTAGGAGACAGTGGATTTGGAAATGCTTTGAAAATGTGAAGTTACTTTATCTCTATTCACTTCATCAAATGTCTAATGAGTGACTAATACATGTTAGACGGTCAGCAGATATCTGAACATAGTTACAAAGATAGAGAAATGCTTTCTACATAGTGTGTCTATAACAAAACTGGGGCTACATTAAAAAAATTCACAAAGGACATATCCCAGTATTATCATAGGATAACAGAATCTTAAATTTGAAATAGAGCTCAGAGTACATTGAATTCAAATTCCACCTCATACAGTTTTTCCCTTCTACAACATTTTGACATGGTACTGTTGAAATTTTGGTTAAATACTGTAAGTGAAATATTCTGTATTTGTGAATAGCCCATAATTGGTCTAAGGCTTTGAATGTTTTAAAGAGGAACTACCTGAGGGCTGGAAAGTTATACGAGTGACAAACAGATTGTTCTCTACCAGCTTCAGATCCAGAAGTGACATCGTCCACATGTACTTAAAATAGGAAGTGAAGTTTGAGGTGAGCCTGTCAATTCTTCTTCCTTCAGGCACTGAGCTGAAAGGGAGTGTTTTTGAAAGACATCCCCGATTTTCTTTAGGTCTTTAAGGGCAGTTCCTCCCAGAACTGAAGCGTCCACGTGTCAGAGAAGAGTTGCTGTTGGAAGCCTTTGTTTCCACACAAGCCTGTCACCCTTGCCTTCTGGTGTCTGGGGTGCACAGATATCTCCTTGCTGTGAGGAGTGCTTATTTGCCAGGCTTTCAACAGAGAATGTGGCCTTGAAACATGTGCTCCTACTGAAAACTTAGATGAAAACAATATGATTGAGGTTTAAAAGTGAGTCTTGCCAGTCTTGTTTGTCTAAGTCAACAGTGAGGCTGTGCAGATCATGGAGAGGGAGGGGGACTTTCTGTCGCAATGTACCCTTTCCAGCATCTCAGTTACCCTGAGCCTGGGTCCCTCCTCTTGGAGTGCTGATCAGGTTCAGAATACCCCCAAATGCTTGACATTCTCTAGAGTTAACAGACAGGAATCAGGTGGCCCACACTCTCTTTGAGGATTGGAGTGTGTTATTTTGGTGTGTGCTTCTCAAAATTACGTCATTTCCTTCTCGCCTCGGAAGTGGCTGGATCCCTGCAGTAGTAAGCCCATGTGTGGTGGCTCTGGCTCCTTTCTTGTCTCGGGGATGTGAGTGGGGCTCCACGTCTCTACCTGACGGAGATGGCCGTGCAAAGCCCAGCCTCTGGGAAGGAGCCCGCATCCGTGTTTCAGGATAACAGCCTCAGAAGCCCTCCTTTCAACCCCCGGAGAACATTCAGCCTCCTCCCAGTTCCCTGCTTGAGTCACGCCTGGTGTGGGGGGAGGCGATCTGGCTTCTGGTCAGAATCAGCTTTATTGATCTGGATCTGCTGAGTGTAAAAGCTGCAGAGGTGACAAGAGATCAAGCGAATCGAGCACAACTTGACCCGACCTCTTACAAATGTTGGGGCAGAGATTCTGCTCAAAGAGGGACACCTATCACCGATTCGGTTTTCTCCCTCCGTCCTCTGCAAGGTCATCTTGCTGATAACAGATCTAGTTCAAACCTAGGATAACACAATGCAGCTGCATTGCCTTAAACAGAAATAGAGGGTACTGTTGTGAATTTTTCCAGAATGGTGGCATTAACCCTGAGTGTCATATGACAGTAGTTTGGCCATGCTCTCAGCTTTGGGGTTGCTGTGCTCTGAGTAAAGCACTGGCAGCTGGGTGCTCTATTCGGGGTGGTAGTGGCCAGGCGAAATCCACCCCAAAACGCTCTGCAGCTGCTCCAGCCTAAGGAGCGAGTTTTGGCGGACAATTTAGGAACTCTCCTTGTCTATCCGAAACCCGTGTGTCACTCACATCCTTTTCATGTCAGTTACTGCTAATGCTCCATAGTTTGTTAACAAGATACTCTTTCCATGTACGTGAGGAGGGGAGAGGTGGGGGGGAGGGGCAGAGAGGAGGACGGATGGAGGGGAAGGAAAGAAAGTGGAAGGAGAGCGAAAGAGAAGAAGGGAATCCCGCCTCTCCTAGTTTTCCCCGGACCACACAGCACCTTCCTACTGTTACAGAGAAAGAATATTCATGGCGCTCCTTAAAGATAATGAGGCAGACTTTTTTTAGGACCCTAGCGATTGGTGTAGGGACCAGGGTGATGGGATTTCACAAAGATATGGCTCAACCCCAGATGCTGTGTGGGCCCGTGGGGGTCACAGCCAAGGGGCAGGGAGGGGGCACAGGTGGGACATTCCTGAGAGGGAACCTCAGGGCTTGGAGGGGTTCTGGCTGAATCCACCTACCAGTGGCGGGTGGGGATGAGAAACTGGATCAGATGTTGAGGCTGGAGGGTTCTTGTAGGGTGACTTAGAAGGGTGCTTGCTAAAGTTGGCTTTTACAAGGAGGTGCACAGGTGGGCCTCGGGGGAGTGTCAGGACCCGGATTAAAGCTTTTTCAGGCAAAGAAGCTTTGTCATTCCCCTGCCTTCAACTCACGAAGGACTGAAAATTCCTCTAGCTTCCCTCCCCACTTGGAAGCCCTCTGGCTCTGAAGCTTCTCTGACACCCTGTTTGCCAGCGACCTCCTTACATATCAGAGTCCTCACATCAGTACTATTTTCCTCCCCTTAAGTATTGATGTTCACCCCAGTTTCGTCTTTGGGCCCTTTCTTTCCTTGCTGTACATACGTTTCACGGGCGAGCTCAGCCACCTGTTGGGTTCAGCCTCCATCTGTAATCTAGCTTTTCCTAAATCTCTGTCTGCAGGGTGTCCCTCCCCTGAGCTCTGGACTTCTGTGTTCAACTGAGGATGTGACAGTTTCCCCTAGACATCAGTTCAAACATAACTCAAATGGACATTTTCTGAAATTGAACTTATTTTCTGATATCAATCCTTCCTTTGGAATTTCACAGATAGTTCAGGAATCTAGTCTCTCACGGGGAGATCCTTCCATCCTTTTCTTTGCTACCCATTTTCAATAGGGTTACAGAACTTATATTAATTCCAAGTGTCTCTTCCTTTCTTTTGGCCTTTATTTGGAAATAGAATAAATAGATAAATAACATAAAATATCAATAAGTAAAAGAAATAAATGGAGAAACCATACCTGGGGAAATACCTTTTAACAATTTTATATTTGAACTATTACTTATGTTACCCACAATTGTTGAGAAAAATTAATGAGTTGAAGAAAACTCTATCAAATAAAAAATATATAAATGGAAAAAATTCCAATAATGTTTGCATTCAATGCTGTCAGTCACTTGACAATAAAGATAAACTAATTTTGAATGTAGTACTTTTATTATTTTAGATTTTTTTATTGGAGGATACTTGATTTACAATGGTGTGTTAATTTTTCCTGTACAGCGTAGTGACCCGGTTATACATATACATACATATCCTTTTGTATATTCTTCTCCATTGTGGTTTATCCCAGGATGTTGAATAGAGTTCCCCGTGCCATACCGTGGGACTCTGTTGTTTCTCCACGAATGTGGTACTTTTATAGAAGACAAGCTCTCCAGCGTGTTTTTGTTGGTTTTGCTTGCTTTTCAGCTGGCCACTGCGGCTCCCCGGATCCCATCGTGAACGGCCACATCAGCGGCGACGGCTTCAGTTACAGGGACACCGTGGTTTATCAGTGCAACCCCGGTTTCCGGCTCGTGGGGACTTCCGTCCGGATATGCTTGCAAGACCACAAGTGGTCCGGACACACCCCAGTCTGTGTCCGTAAGTACAGCCTGTGAACTAAGTCAGTGGGTGCTTCCCTTCGTGGTGTTTTCTTTTGTCATTAGGTCATAACACAGACACGTTTAAGCTCAGAGAAAGGATGGAGAGCTGTCGGAAGAAAGAGAACGTGGGCGCCCCTCCCTTTCCGTCTTTGGTCCTTCTCCCATTCCATGTCCTTCCGACGCCTCCTCCAGGCTCCCTCCACATTGAGTTTGCTCACCAGCTCATCTCAGATGGGTCCCAGGATGAGGGATGTCAGGCATTCATTCTCCCAACGTTGTCCCAGGACGACAAGGTGGAAACAGCATCCCACCAGAGGAGGATAGAGGTGCTGGGTCCGAGTCTGCAGGTTGGCTTTGCAGGGGCCCCACGGTGGCCACCCCTCAAGCTTCTGTGTTGTTTTGTGTTCTTGTCATTGCTTCATCAAGAACGCAGAGAGTTTGTACGCAGTCGTCCCTTTAATAAAGAGGTGAAATTGTATGTAACCATTGTCCTCAAACTTCATAACTTGAGAGACGAACGCTGACTCCTGTTTTTAGAAGAAATTGTACCCTTATGCAAATTTCCTTTTAAACCAATTTTTTTTCCTAATATGTTCTTTATTTTCCTAAACAAAGGGATTGTTGATGTAAGTTTAGGACAGTGACAGGTGTTCTCTGTGATAGTGCTGTGGTAACTGTACACAGTTCAAGGGTGAAAGCTTTACTTAGAAGAAAAAATTGTTGACAAGATAAATGAGAAGGAAAACACCAGTTTTACAACTGTAATGTGTTTCTTTTGAAAGGGCCAGTGAAGGATATGTTCATGATTTGTATTGCTGTTATTGTGGACATGACATAGTGAGGGTTGGCTATGTTCCAAAGGACCATACAATAGGGAATGTCAAAGAAAATATGATTTGAGCACGTACTCCTATTTTTGCTAATTTCATGATGTTTAAATTGATATTGGATTAATTTATACATACACAATTTAAATTATCATCCAAGTCCCTATAGTGTTTCAAGATGAGAGTTCCACAAAGTTAGCTGGTGTGTTCTAAGGGGAAAAAATTCAAAACTCACGATTAATACAAAAATTTAGCATCTCTTGTTTTTCACTGCTTTATTCTAAAATTACCTGATACTCTGTCATGATGTAAGAAATAATAATGATGACGATGAAGAAAGTACATTTGCCAGGCGCTAGTTATTTTCCACGATTATAATAAAAACCTGTGGGTTCAGCCCATGATTCTTTCTCTCAATATTCCCTTCCAAATATAAACAGAATCTGCAACATATCTGATTAGCTGTCAACCCCTTAATTCATACATTTAACATACATGTACATGTACTAATAAGGAATGCCAAGTGAGAGTGATGACTTGTTAATGTGGACCTGTCTTCCTCCGTAGCCATCACCTGTGGCCACCCAGGGAACCCTGCGCATGGTTTCACTAATGGCAGCGAGTTCAACCTGAATGATGTCGTGAACTTCACCTGCAACACCGGCTACTTGTTGCAGGGCGCATCTCGAGCCCAGTGTAGGAGCAACGGCCAGTGGAGCAGCCCTCTGCCCACCTGCCGAGGTAGGAGAGCTTCCTCCGGGGTTAGTGAGGGCTGATGATAACACGCGGGAGCCTGTCTGCGTGCATAGCGGGTGAAGCTTCCCCTCCAGAGTCAGGGCTTCTGCAAGCGCCTTCTGTTGTGGTGGGAAAACATTTCTCAGTATAACGTGCAAATCGCTCCATGGCCTCTTTCTTGCTCTTGGCCAGATATTCAATCAAAAAACCCTGGGATTCTCTACTTCAAAGACTACTCGTCTTCTGTTTGTCTTTCTCTCCATTTATGTGCTCATTTATTTCTGCCACATATATTCCACATCTTTGGTCCCTAAGCTTCTAGCCTTATGGATATATTTGAGAAGTTCTTATTGCTTTTAAATCTCAAGTTTTAGAAATTCACTTCTTTAGAAATCGACACATAGATCTGGACTAACACCTAAATTTCCAAGGGAATGCTGCTTTGTAGTTTTTGTATTTCTAGATGTTTGAGCTCATGCTGTTTAAGGTTTTGCTTCAAACACTTTCCCTTAAAACATCTCCTTCAAATATTTTCCATTAAAACATCTCTCTTACTGAAGACGCATGCATGTCCTTCCATGTGAAGGTGAAGTTTTTTGTTGTTTTGGTTTGGATTTTTTGGTAATAATATGGTATTAAAGGCAGACACTTACGGAGGTCCCTTGCTCTGACAATCACCCACCTTCTCACTGGGCTCCAAGGGAGCTGTATTCAAATGCAACAATAGCAGAATGGGAATCCAGGCATGTTTTAAATAGCAGTTATGTGAAATTGGCTACAAACTGTCGAGTCTGGCACGTGTCTTATTCAGAGTGCTTGGCTTAAGCTCAAAGACAAAGTAAAGCCTCCTAATTCCACGTCCCTCTAAAACTCCCTTTTCAATGTTGGAAAGACTTGCTGTGAAGAGCAGAGACCCCAGGTTCCCTGTTCTCACTGTCCCCAGAAAGCAGGCTTCGGGTGTGTCCTGTTTGCGGGGGGATGGAGTATCTCACAGAGATGCCCCTGGTTTCTTGTTCCAAAGCTCCAGCTGGTCTCCTGACAACGTGGGGCTCTGGTCAGCTTGACCATTGACAAGTTCATCTTGTAGGTTATAGGTTATATATTATAATTGTATTAGTCAGGGCCATGGAACGGGGTGACCGGGGTTAGGGGTCATCTTGGAATGTGTGAGCCAGGGCAGGAAGCTGGCTTCTAAATGACCTCTAGCCCCTCTGCCTTCCACGTGGGGCCACCTTGGCAAACCCTAAATGCTTACCGAGTATCGTGATGCACGTGGCTGTGATGAGCACGGTGACTCGCTCAGCCTCACCCTCACCTCTCACAGGGAAACGTGGGGCCCATGTGTCTGCCAGGAGCCCTGAGCACGTGGACAGCAGTGGAAAGGCTTAGCTGTAGGTGTCTGGCACTCGGTAAGGCAGCTGCAAAGATTTAGGAAAAGATTAAACACCTTTAATCAAACTGTTTTCTCTGCCCTCTACAGCAAGGAAAAAAACAGCACAACTGAAAGAATGGTTACAAATGAAGGCCCTTAAATTTGGGTTCAGTTTATCTTCACACAGGGTCACGGCCTAACTGTGCCTTTGATGCCTTAGGTGTATGAGAACCATCTATATCCATTGCCCCCAAACCCTTCTACTCAACTTAACATTTATTAAGCACCTGCTGTGTTCCGAATGCTGTGCTGCACACTGTCAGCATAGAGATGGGTGTAATACTTCACACCTTTAAGTAGGTACCACTCCGGGGGCTAATTGGGGGGAGAAGGTCCCCACGGCTGTTGAGACTCTGTCCACTGGACACAGTACATTCTGGCGAAACGACAGATTGAGTAAGTTCAAAACAGCAGGCTTTTAATTATCAAAACTTTTTTTGTTTCTGTACTTCATTTTCCTCTAACTTATGCCAGAAAGAGAGAGAGAAGAAATTAAATGCCTATCATTTATTAATGGTTTTTGGCGTTTTACAATAGATACTAGGTCCTTTAGATGTCTATGGCACAGTTTAAAGAATGCTAGAATGTGTTTTAAAGTCTTCAGTATTAATTTTGACTTTTCTTACCTTCCTCCCTTTTCTTGAAAAATAGGAATGGTCTTATTTTTTTAGTAGACGTTATTTTTTAGAGCAGTTTAGGTTCATGGCAAAGTTGGGCTGAAGGTACAGAGATTTCCCATAAACCCCCTGCGCCCACCCATGCACAGCCCCACCTCACCCCCCAATGTCACCACCCCCACCAGATGGTGCATTTGTTATCATTGATGAACCTGAATGGACACGTCATCTCACCCAGAGTCCACAGGTGACATGAGGGTCCACTCTTGGTGTTAGACGGTCTGTATGTTTGGACAGGTGCACAATGAGTGACACGTATCCACCACTGCCACATATCTTGCAGAGTGTTTTCACGACCCTAAAGTTTCTCTGTGCCCCACTTATTCATCCCTCCTCCTGCCCCCAGCCCCTGGCAACCCCTGATCGTTTTCCTGTCTCCATAGTTCTGCCTCTTCCACAGTGTCGTACAGTTGGAATCACACAGTATATAACCATTTCAGATTGGCTTTTTTCATTTAGTAAATGCATTTAAGTTTCCTCTATGCTTTTTAATGGTTTGATAGCTCATTTCTTTTCAGTGATGAATAATATTCCATCGTCCCGATGGACCACAGTTTATCCATTCACATACTGAGGGACATCCGGGTTGCTTCCAAGTTTTGGCAACTATGAATAAAGCTGCTGTATTCATTCCTGTGCAGGTTTTTGTGTGGATGTAAGTTGTTAACTCCTTTGGGTAAATATTAAGGAGCGTGACTGCTGGATTGTATGGTAAGAGTATGTTTATTTTTGTAAGAAACCCAGACTGTCCTCCAAAGTGGCTGCACCATTTTGCATTCCCACCAGCAATAAATAAGAGCTCCTGTTGCTCCACACCCTCGCCAGTGTTTGGTGTTGTCAGTGATCTGGATTTTGGCCGTTCTAATAGGTGTGTAGTGGAATCTCATTATTGTTTTAATTTGCATTTCCCTGATGACATATGATGTGGAGCATCTTTTCATAGGATTATTTGCCATCAGTAGGTCTTATTTGCTGAGGTGTCAGTTAAGGTCTTTGGCCCATTTTTAGTTGGGTTGTTTGTCTTCTTATTGTTGAGTTTTAAGAGTTTTTAATGTTTCAGATTACTGTCCTTTATCAGTTATGTCTTTTCTAATATTTTCTCTTAACCTGTGGCTTGTCTTCTCCTTCTCTTGACACTGCCTTTGGAAGAGCAGAACTTTAAAATTAGTACTTAATTTTAAAAGCTGACACTTCAAAAACGTCTGATGAAGGAGGAGATGACTGACAAACAGTCGTCCGAGTGCTGAGGGGATCGGAAATCACGCCCTCATCTCCCGGGTGCCTCCCGCTCGTGTTTCTGTTGTTTTCTATTGCTCTGTTTTGCTTCATTTATGAACTAAGAGATACAATCTAGTGCACAGAATTTACATGCATATTATTCGACCAGGAAAAGCATGAATTCAAAGAGGTCAGACTTATAAAGACAGTGAAGCGTCAGAAAAAAATGGCATGAAACTCAAAAAGTTAAAGTTAACAAAAATAGCTACTCTATTCATAAAACTTCCAGGGATTCTTCAAGGTGTGTACTGCAGTATGGCCTGATTCTTACCTTATGTGGTTCCTTGAATAAACCCCCAGATGGTTCAGGGTGTTGTGTCTCATGTCAGCATCATGTCGTGCTTGATTTCTTCTCCCAGATACTTGATGTGATCCTCAGATGTCTAATCTGTGGAGGTCAATGAGTTGTGGGATCCTGAGTAATCGTACAGCATCTGGTTAATGATGCAGAAGAGAAACCCCACGAGGACTTCGGAATGAATTCCCAGCAAATCTGTGCGAAAGTCAGGCTGACTTAGACACAGATTTCCACAAAGTCTCTCCACCCTGGACTCACCTTTTACCCTCAGACTCAGCCCTTCCCAGGGAAAAGCTCTGGCCATGCCAGCTGTGTTTGTGATAAATCAGAACCCTCCAATCCAGGAAGCGACTCACCCCCTGGTTCTATGTTTACAAACAGGATCAGGAAAATAAATAAATAAAAGAAGGGATCCTTTTTGCTAGTAGTAATATCTTTCTGGAATAAATAAATTATATGGATGTAAATTTCATAAAAAGGAATGAAAACCAATGTCTTCACATTTATTTTAAGAATCAGATTATGCCTACTGTTCCAGAGGCCCCCGTTTCTATAGAAGAGCTTTCTGAATCTTTGTCTCCTAAATTCAAATACGTGTCAACACGAGCTTAAAAAGTTCATTCAGTCAGTTCAAGGAGAAATAAATGAGGTATACCAAGTCTGGCAGTTTTAGGATGAGTCACTTAATATTTTCTTTCCTTGTGTAATAATTTTTGTGTTACATGCAAATGTTTGGAGGTTTTATTTTCTCTTTCTTATCTACAGTTTTGTGGGATTGGCCATTTAAACTCAGAGAATTAAAATATATGTCCTTTGCTATTACAGACACGAGTATAAAGGAAATTAAGAAAATATGGGGTGAGTGAAGGTTCTGTTCTGGTTAGAGAGGAATAAAAAAGGAAACAAAAAAAACTCACTAAACTTGCATCACTGAATCCAGGGTCTTGTAGTGAATCCTCAAGTTCACTGGAGAATATCAGTTTTCTTCCATGAACAGTCAAAGAAATCCTACCTTCCTCTTAGGTTCCCATGAGTTCTAAGTAAGCCAGTGCACGTGAAATGCTTAGCAAAGTGCCTGGCACATAGTAGGTGCTCAGTCTCCCTGCCCCCACTCCCACCCACCTCTGAAATTTAACTAGAATCAACTATAATCAATCAGAACCTTCTTTATCAAACCCGAATGTCTCATTACACCTGAAGCCAATTTCTTTATTCTTATCAGTTAGTGATAAAAAGTGAAAGGTAACTTTCATATGTTTGAAAAATAGTCATCGTAAGTTGCTTTTGGTGACCAGTAATCCTACGTTTAAATTTTGATTCATCCAAGTAAACAAGTTGGAAATGTTTATTCTGTGTGATACACTGAATAGTCACCTCACCTTCGATTGTCCTCTCAACTTCATGAAACTCGTGAATTCTGAGCAGCTGTCCTCCCGACATGGTGGGGCTCAGAGAGCCCTGCTCTCCTCGGCCGGCAAAGGGGGGGGATGTAGGCGGACCTCACCGTTACCGGAGCGATAACTGCTTCTCTTTTCTTTCTCTTCTTGCCTCCAGCCCCACCCTTCTCTTGACCCCAAACGCATAATGGCACTTGCTTTGTGCACTTCGTCTTTCTCACCCACCGCACAATCAGGCTGCATTCAGGAAAGCTGGGCCCGAATATAAAACTATGAATTAAAGAAAGGAGGAGCCCGGTGGGGCGTGCGGGGTCCCGGGGTGCATGAGGCATGGGCCGGGTGTCCTGGCGCAGGAAGGCTCGGCACCTCCACGTGGGTCGCCTAAGCGGTGTCCTTTCCTCTCACTGCAGAGAGTCTGCTGTGGTTTGGGGACCGTCCTCTAAGCGCGATGTAAGCTCAAACTCGACACCATAGCGTCTTTGGCCTTCGGGCCAAGGCAACACCTTCCTGCTTCTGAAGGTCAGACACAAGGGAGCTGTTTCTGTCTCCTGGGCCTGACATGCAACTCTAAGTGCCCAATGGGCCGATGCAGGCGTTTTTCAGGTCATAAAAATAATCGTGCAAGTCAGTGACACTTTTTCCAAATAGCTAATGCCTGCTATTATGGTGGGTTTGGTGACAATTTTATTGCAGGTGCAATGCACTATGGAGCCTTAAAAATACTTGCCGGGGCTCCGTAAGCATGTTTCCTTGACTCGAAAGAACCTGTCTTTCTTCTATCAACTAAGGATTGGTTTAAGAAGGATAGGATATTATTCTGCAGCGCTGAAAGGGACCCTTGTCCGCCTCTGATCCGCCCACCCCATCGTCCTGGGGACAGAGAGAAATCAGGGTGCAGACGGGCAGGGTTTGCCTTTGGCCGCTGGGACACCGAGTGCAGTGGCTGCCTGGGAACTTGTCATGCTACCGGCTTCTGAGCCAGAAATATCTGGAGAGAGCACGGCTCCCCAGCAGCTGCCCCATTCAGTGGTAGGCGGGTCAGAGAGAGAGAATTGGGGCTCTTTCTTTCCTCTGCACCTGCGAAAGCACGTGGCTGGTTCCCTCCCAGATGCCAGCCGGCACTCAGGCTCAGAGAGTGTCATTCAGATGAACCAGGCTCATCCCACTGTCACTGCCGGAGCTGTTTCTACAGGGGAAGAAGCTTAAATCAGAGGCTGCCTTAATTTACACTTCTATTAAGTGTTGATAGAGGAGTTGTCATTTTTGTCTGCTTTAGACACATAACAGAAATTACCTAGGCACGTATTGAAGCATTAGTGCATGTCAGGGTGGGGTGGGAATTAATTACTGTGTCCCAGGCTGTCCTGAAGTACCACAGTCGCATACAAATATGTAGACTAACTTCAGCCGTTTCTATTTTAACATTTTCATAACATAAAAACCTAACCAGGGAAACGAATTTTAGACCTTACATTGAAGAAGCCTATTATTAGGAAACAGTTAAAGACCGTCAGCCTCGTGTTGTTAAAGGTGCTATAGTAGCCGACATATTGCTTGACAGTTTTTGAAGCATAATGGCCCAAAGCAGGAAGTGGGATTCGTCAAGGGTACAGGATTTCACAAGCTTTGGCTGTCATGCTGTCGTCCTACCAACTTTCTAAAACCACGAGGAGGAGTTTGCCTTCTCTGCCCGTCTGTCTGTTTTGTTTATGAACGTATAGCTGCATTTGAATAATATGCACCGTGCTTTCCTTTGCAGTGGTGAACTGCTCGGATCCAGGCTTTGTGGAAAATGCCGTTCGTCACGAGCAACAGAATTTCCCTGAGAGTTTTGAATATGGAATGAGTGTCGTGTATCACTGCAAGAAGGGATTTTACTTGCTGGGATCTTCTGCCTTAACCTGTATGGCAAATGGCTTATGGGATCGCTCTTTGCCCAAGTGTTTGGGTAAGTGAGGGTCCTTTTGGCCACAGAGCCCTGTAAGAACACCACCAACAGAACACAGTTTTTTTCAAGTATTCAAAACGGTACTGATTTTTAATTCTCTCTACCCACCCCCATCACAAATTATATTTGTTATTATGACAACTTTATAGGTTGGCCAGAAATCACCAAATGCAGCTCACACTAGTTTCGCGGGAAGAAAGGGGTGGGGGTGCTGGCCTGCTCGCGAAGCTGGCCCCAGAGGGAGACGGACTCGGCTCGCGGGCTCCGCCTGGACCGGGCTGTCTCTGTGTCTGCTGTTGCTGCGTGTCTCCTGCTTCGGGCCAGCAGGGAGGCTAATCCACCGGTTCAAACGGGCACCAGCGGCCTCCAGACGGTGCCTCTATCAACACCCCGAATCTCTCAACACCATGCATCTGTCTGGACCCAGGTTCAGAAATATTGGCAAGAGGCTGTAAACGGAGTCTCTATCTATTGACCTAGTACCTGTGGCCAGAAGGGTGGCGCTCTCTGAGGGGCCTGATTTGGGTCTCTTCAGCGCTTCTGGTACAGTCCGATGTGAACATGATAAAAAAGATAGTGTCCTGGTCGTAACTTCCTCCTGACCCGTAGGTTTAAACAAGAGGAGGGCGGATTGCTGTGAAGAATGGGGTGCTCAGGACAGACAAGATAGGCCGCCGCTATGGCTCCCCTCAAAACACTATTAACAGTACGTTTCAGACCATATAGGTTCACAAGGACACTTTCTTTTTTACCCAAATAGCTAATAGTATTACTTTCTTTCACTTGAAAAATCATATTGTCCTTTAGCTCAGAGAGAATTTTCTTGTTAAAACATAGTCTGAAAATGAAGGAAAAGGAGTCACTCTCCTTGGCCTTTTAAAAATCAGTCAGAAACAAAACAAAACAATCCTTATCTTTTTAGTATTCATTTTGTGTGGGTAGAAAAAATAGGAAATGACAATCACATTATAAATTGAACTTACTGAAAAAAGTGATAATCCATTTCACCTGTGACAATTACGGCGTTTTTTTCAGTACATTTTCAGAGTGCATTGGTGCTGGAGACTTTTTTCCTGCAAGTCAGGGTCCCACAAAGCCCTTTCGATCTAAAACCAGTCTCAAATTCTAACTGTAACAAAACAACGAATTTCTACAGAGAAAGAGAGCGATGACTTTCAAAAACAAACGTACAGGCTTACATGACAAAACACATCTGTAAATGTATTACTATCCTCATCAAGCTTTATGTTTTCTGGTTTTCTGCGCCTTCACACACGGGAATTTTTCAGAGAAATTTGTTTTGTTTGTTTTTCTCCCCAAAGATTTCTCTTGCATCTTCCCTGGTGTCTGTGAGACTTGTATTGGTTGTTGCAATGATGCCAGCATGCTCCAACCTCCAGGAACCAGGTTTTAACTGATCTCATTTTCCAAGGGGCGACTTCCCACCACTGCGGTCATTAACCGCTGGAATTACCGTGAATTTGGGAATACACGCTCGCAGAGGAGGTTTTGTTTTCACGTGCTCTTCAGCAGCTAACCTCCATCTCTATTTTTGCTGTTATACTGTTCCACTGATTTTTTTCTTTTGTTTCACCTGGAACTGATCATTTACCAACAATTTCACTGATTCAGCTCTAGTTAGCTTCTTTTTAGGACTCCGTAGGTACACTCCTCTTGTCCAGTGAGTGGATGTCAGTGTAAGACAGTCTCAGAGGAGGGCTTATGTGACTCAGGGGGTGGCTGATGCCTTCCAACCTTTCTAACCTGCCCCTCTGGCTGGCATCACTTTGGGGTTGTCAGTGACTGAATGCAGCCCCTCGAGGATGTTTGAATACTCTTTGGCATCATCAGCCCAGGCAGCTGTTTGTACGTGGTATAAAATTTGCCCATGGCTAACCCTAATTTTGGACTTTATAGAAAGGGAGAGATATGTCTTTACGATCCTATGGTAATCTGGATTCTAGAATCTTCCTTCTTGAGGGATAATTATGATTAGATGATGGGCCTGATTTGGTGTAATTATAAAGAAATGAGTGGACTACTTGAGGAAAATATTAATCAGTAATTTATTATTATATTTTTTCCTTAAACATTTTAGATTGCCACCTATTCAAAGAAAAATTGTTAGATGGTCTCTCTAGACATGGGAACTGGAAGAGGAAGCAGATTTGACCGAGTTTTGTCCCCAAGCAAAGCATGATTGTCATACTAACTGGAGAAACAATGGAAATAGTCTTGGTGAATCTATGTTAGTTTCTAACATTTTGTGTAACACTGCTTGTTTAGGACACAGTTAAGGGCAGATGGGAAAAATTTAGGTAGAGTGACTTTCCTTTTTGAAAACCTAAATATCAATTTCTACCTTAAGCAAAGCTATCTTAACCTAATAAAAAAAAACAAACAAAAACTTCATTGACAGACCCTTTCGTGGACTTCAGTAACGTGACTATTCCGGGTAGGGGGAGGATCGTCTGGAAATTGGCATTTCTTATCCACAGGGCACTGCAGCGATGTGCAGTGTATCCGGGTGTTTTTTGTTAATAGGTGATGATTGTATGAGTCTCTAAGGGACATTGACCAACACAAAGCAGCTTAACAGGAACAATGTACTCATTGATTTGATTTGATTTTTTTCTTAAGTTATTTCGTGTGGACACCCAGGGGTCCCTGCCAACGCCATCCTAACTGGAGACCTGTTTACATCTGGGGCCGTGGTTCACTACTCATGCCAAGGGAGACGGAGTCTCGTAGGCAACAGCAGCAGGACCTGCCAGGAGGACAGTCACTGGAGCGGAGCCCTGCCCCACTGCACAGGTGGGCATGACGCAGTCAGCTCTTCATTCCAAGCATTGGGTAGTGGTGCCATTCTTTGAAGTCGATATTATTCCGTTCCAGCCAAGTACGCCTCTATGATATAGCGTCAGCGTCATCTTCATCTTCCTTCCCTTTAAACACCTATCACGACACATTTTCCTCTGCAGGAGTCTCCCTAGCACCTGAGTAGGAAGCTTGCTCACCTTGACTCAGTTTGCCCCTCTTTTCCCCTCCTTTTTTGTGCTTCCTCTCAGTTCTTCCACATCTTTCCTGTCGCTGTCGTCAATTGTTAAATCAATCCTGTATGGAAAAAATATCAACTTAATTCTTCCATGAATGTTTCATAATAAACAAAATATGTAAATATAATAAACAAAATAAACATAATCAGCAGACCGACACAGTGTAGAAGCATCAAACCTCTCATTTGATTTTTTTCGTTCCCAACACACCTTCACCCCCATCTCCTCGTCAGCTTCCTCACCAGCATTTCCAATGAGCAATTCCTGCATTTACCATCCCCAGTATTTTATTTCTTCTAAAGAATATCAATTATTGTACAACCATATTTTAATAAGCTATTTCGATTGTAGTTACACAGAAACGATTTCTTAGCCTCTTCCGTTTTTGTGCTGTAATAAAGAAAATCTTTCTCAGGAGATTTCCAGAATGCTGTATGACTGTAACTGTGTTTGATACACATTTACATAAAGTTTCATTCCCTTTAAACATAACAGCCCTGTTTTAAACGAGTCTAACAGCATTGAGTATTGCCATACGTGTTTGTGTTCCATAGGAAATAATCCTGGATTTTGCGGTGATCCAGGGACCCCAGCACATGGGTCTCGGCTTGGAGATGAGTTTAAGGCCAAGAGCCTTCTCCGCTTCTCCTGTGAAATGGGCTACCAGCTGCGGGGCTCGGCAGAGCGAACGTGTCTGCTCAACGGGTCATGGTCAGGACTGCAGCCCGTGTGCGAGGGTAAGTTCAAGCCTGAAAGTCAGCGTTTCAGGTTGAGACCAGGTAACTCACTCTAAAATGACCAGTAACATTCCACAAAAATCCTACAGGTTTACACTATTTCTACAATTAACCTACTTACCCCCCAAACGTATAAGAGAATCATCAAAAAGCACAGCTGGGCATAAGGAGGTACCTGACTGTTCAAAAGATCATACGACACTGTCCTCACCCTTTGAAAGTCCATGGTCTAAAGGAGGTGTCTGTCTTCTCCTGGTGACGTTCTCTGTGTTTTGTGGCTGCTGGTGGTGAGAGCTGAGGTGAAGGAGTTGTGAGTAGGGCAGAGTGAGTCGCTGCTGGGAGCTCCCTGCAGGCTGGAAGAGGCTTCTGTTCACACGTTCCTTCCAGGCTGTTGGTGGTCCTTGTTCAGAGCACTGTGTTGCAAAAGATTCTCGGGTTACTTTCCGTATAATATTTTGGAGTGAGTATATTTTATTGTACTATTTAAGAGGCATGATAGGAAATGGTGGGAAACCTCAGTAATAACAGTAAAATGCCACGGCTCTTTATAGACACGATGTCATGTCTTGGCAATGCCTGTCTTAAGCAAAGGTGAGCTGACATGTCATGAGTGTGTTCAGAGTCTAGAAAATAACTGAGTTAGAATTCGGACAGGTAAGACTTTAACATTTGCACACAAACTTCTCAATGACTGAATTTTCAAGTCTAAAACAGTTACACAAATTAATTACCTATTTTTACATGTATGAAACACTTTCCATAGAATTTGATCAGCTTGAATAAACTCACACAATATCAACACCAGAAATATAGATCAAGTTCCCTTAATCTTTATTTTCCCTACTATGTCAACTCTCCTTGTACTGTCACTCATTTTATTATAGGTGTTATACAGATAAGTAGAATATAATATGCATGTATCTAATCTGACTATATTTTCCATAGTTAACTGTATCATATGTAGTCTACATAATATAAAATGATATGTATGAATAAGCCAATCCTATGTATGCGTGTGTGTGTATCCTCTCATTGAGAGTCAGAGATTATCCTGGTTATTATAGTCAAAGACCTATCTATCTCTCTATAGAGATAAGTATACATGATAATCCAAGATAATGTTTGACTCCAAATTGCCTCTTGACAATCAAGTTAATGTAAATCTTAAGATTAGGCCCTAAAGAAGTTAAATCAAATATGAGTAAGCAGTTGTGGGGAAATGCCACCTGCAGCTGTGATTTGCAGGGTGATGCCATTTCTATTGACTGAAGTATGCGACTGTAGGTTAGTAGAACTTTTCTCACTCTCTGTTCCCTCCCCTCTTGTAGAAATTTGAATGTTAAAATTTGCATGAGAGCATGTCTTTCTCACCAAAACCAGAACATTTCATTTTCTGTTCTATAATATAATACCTCAAAGTTACACATGACCTCCGTAATCTACAATTACACCCCATCTAACCTTTTCTCTATACCACACCTGTGAATTTTTGGTCCAGAAGTATTTGAACATTATGAAAATTAAATAAGATTTCCACGTCAATCCATGACATATTAAACGATAGTAGGCCCACCTTCTTATTGAGAACAACTATAAAACAACAAAATACATGAGACAATTACGTGAGTTATTAAACAACAGACAGGGCGTGACTGTGTTCCTTAGGAGAAAATAAATAAGATGAGCTCCATAACCCCTCTGTCACTCTGTGCATTTTTCTTGCTGGGAAGCTGGGAAGCAGAACCCAGGTGGTACAGTGACTTGGTGAGGTGATGAGGTAGAAATTGTTTTAGGTTACTGAAATGGAATTTGCAGAAACGGGAATCCAGGAAGAGGGAACTGACAATGGGAGGGCCCCAGAATTCTGTAGGCGTGTTCACAGGTGACTCAGCTGAGGGCTGGGCTGACAAGCACGCGTGAGACTCAGTGATGCACAGACCTTCTTAGCGGAGAGCAGACCTGTGATAGTAGGTCATACCGTACTGAGAGACACTGTACACTCAGGATACTTCTTGGAGGCCTAGAGAGCCCATACATTGTGAATAGGTACCACTCCCTAAAATCAGGGGGACAGGCTAGAACTAAGAGCAAGTCATGTTAGGACTCAGACTAACTAGCTCTCCACTAACAGAATAAAACTGATGACAAGACCCAGAAGATCTATAACTACTTTAAAAGCCCACCAGAGCAAAGCCAACATCTTTTAAAGGAATGACATGCTCCATGCAGTAGTTCATTCACAATGTCCAGCATACAATAAACAGTTACTGCATTGGCACAACCCAGAACAATATGACCCATAGTCCAACCAACCAACCAACCAACCAACCAACCAACTAAACAAACAATAGGGATAGAATCTGATCCTGAGATGACCCAAATGTTGAAAAACACAATAAGGATTTAAATAAGCTATTAAAAATATGTTCAAGACTTTACAGTAAATTGAATTGAAACAGGGAATCTCAACAGAGAAATGAAAATAATGAAAGAGAATCAAATGGGAACTCTGGAAATGAAAAGTACATTATCTGATAAAAAGTTTTCTGGATCAACTTAGCAGACGAAAGATGTCAGAAAGATCAGTTAACTTGCATACAGGTCAGTGAAAATTATCCAATCTGAAAAACAGAGGGAAAGAAGATGGAGAAGAAAAATCCCAGCACAATAATTTCCTATTGGATAATATCAAGCAGTTTAATGTACTTGTAATTGGGGTTCTAGAAGAGAAGGAGAGAATGGTGCAGAAAATTATTTGAAAAAATACTGGTTAAAAGTTAACCAAATTTGGTGGGGAAATATAGCTTCCAAGGCTCAACAAACGTCCCTTAGATACATTCTGTGCTACTAGGGATGGTCATTTACTTGAGACTGTACATTCTATATTGGGTTTGTCTCAAGCACTTTATTGCAAATTTAAAAAGTGAAAAAATTAAAACAGTTGAGAGCGAGTAATGTTTTCCATACAAATCTCACTTTGTTGCTGGGATATGACACTATGAGCTTTATTCCAGCAAAACATAAAGGAATTCATTTATTGGATTAGGGGAGCTTAATTGGACTTCATTTCATGATGTACTTAGACTATTCAAAGTACTCTTTAAATAGCATTTAGTTTATCAAAAGTCAGAAATTCAAAGGGTTCCTATAAAATCCTTATAAACTATGGACCTTAAAATCTGTATACAGATAGAAGTTGAGTTACTAGAATGTTTCAATACTAAAAATATTTCTCAGATATGCCCCACAAAACCGGCTACTTCCAAATTGCATTGTACAGAAATCATGGGAAGCTGCATAATTAATTAACAGTATGTGTTACACTCACTAAAACAACAAATGATGGGTAGGATATATGACTAACTCCCCTTCCCACTCCCCCTCTCCGCATGTAGAGGTCTTAAAACTTTTTTGGAGAATCTGTTGCTTTATGTTTTTTCTCCCTTGTTATCGTAGGTCCGTATCTTTGGGGCACATATTCTTTTTCGTAGAAAATGGGGTTATCAGTGACTTTTTCATTGCCACAAAGGTTAGCCATGACCTATATATTCAATCCCCTAACCGAGGTCACCTCCCTCCTGATAATTTACCTTCTCTGAATCTGTTAAAAACGTTAGCTCCTGATGGATATTGCAATAAATTATAAAGAGGAGGAGTCATGCATCACAAAAGAAAAATGTTTTAAAAATTCTTCAACATCAAAGAACTTAAATTTATAATATAGTTTCATCACTTTAAGCCATGTTTTCTTTTGTTAGCAACCTCGTCTTTTAATCACAGGCTCATTGACTTACTTTTCAAATGGATATATCTTACCAGGTTGCTTAAATATAACTACATCTTTGGGGTTAGTTGCATTAGGCAACTCTTAATCCTCTTTGCCACGAGATTATGATAAAGTTGACCTTTTATTCAGGTAAGGGACTAAAATGGGATTGAAATGATGATAATGAAAATAACAACACTAGTACTACTACTAATCTACCAGATTGTTTACTAGGCGTTTTGCACTTGGTATGTGTAATCTTACAACAACAGGGAGCAATTATCTTTCTTATACCCATTTTACAGTGAAGACACTACATGTTGAGAACTTGAATTGATCACTAACATTTATTTAACTTGTATGATCAGAGAGTCAAACCTATAACTATTTGACTCAATTTAACAGCAATCTTCCTAATACAGCATGCTAAGTGAATGGTATTGATGTCTATGAACAATAAAGTGCATTTGTAATAAGTATAATGCTATTTTATTATAAATTGATAAAAAGAAAATCATCTTTTACCAAAAGGAATCACATTAACCAAATGTACTTTAAAAAAAGATGTATTTTAAAAGAAATTTTAACTTGTAATTTTAAAAGAAATCTTGTCTTCCTTCTAGTGACCCTACATTTAATCTCTTGTTTTGCTTTAGTGATATAGTCCCCGTATGTCTTACAACATTAAGACCTTGATGTAAAAACAGCTATGTTGACTCTGTTTTCTAACCCTCATTTTCATAGGCAAAGCCATCAGTGAAAGTGTCCCTGTCAGGAAAAAAAAAGTTAACCATGAATTTGATTTTATAGGATACAATATTTGAGGGAACTTTATAAACATTAGGATGTCATTATTATGATGGACATTCTTTCACTGACAATATATTAAGTTGAATATGTTTTCAACAGTGACCTGCTTTAGTTTAGCATTAGTTCTTCACAGATCACTTTTGAAAATTGCTACATAGATTTTAATAGCAGATCTGATTAGAATAAAATATAATGATATACCCAGGTGTCTTCTGTTATGAATTGGATCAATATAGTTCTTTGCTTTGTCAGGCTTGCACTCATACATGTGTGCAGTAACTGTGCACAGGAAGTGATGAATCAGTATTTGTTGAATGGATGAGGAATTGTCTTGAATAGGCCAACAGCTTGGATTTTTGCAATGTGAAATTTTTATTTATGTCACAGCCATCAAAGAACTTTTGAGCTTTAGAGAATGTTAGGTATCCTCTGCTTCAAGGTTGATAAATATATCTCATCTCAAATGCCAACCAAGAAACTACTGAACAATCTGTGTTCGAAGGGATTGTAAGTCCAAAACCCAGACTCATCAGGGAAGAGGGTTATAATTGATTAGTTATGTCCGATGTGGGCACAGGCATAGAAGCACCAGCATGTGTGCTTTTTATTTGTCAAACAAGATCTAGTCCAACCTGAGAGTACGTGCATTTTTTAACATAATATGATAGGGAATTCCCTAAACTTCCATTATAGTGGCTTTTACTTCGCAATCTGTTTTCTTTCACATTTTTAGGAAGAGTGTGTCTTTATTCTCAAGGCTAGATTTGAAAGTGGAGCAATGAAGTAGGCAAGAGTATTTGCAAATACTTTGGTCATTCTCAGAAAAAGAACTCATGATACATTGTGGTTATTAAAATTCACATTCTTTGTATGTCTGCCTGTTGTGCATTATTGTGGGAGGCTAAGGAGGAAAAATGACCGTCTTTATGGTAAATGGGTTTGACTGAAAAAGGCAAAAAACCTGTTATGGATTAAAGTCTTCTCCTTGATACACACCCAGCAGCTGCCGAGTTTCCTTGCTCACTGACGAAGGAACACACATGACAGATACTCAGAGTGTAGGTCTGTTACACCGCCCAGCATTAGCTGAGGTCTTCATGCCTGTGCGTGGCCTTGCAGTCGTCTGGAGAGAGATTTAAGGTGCAGCCATTCCGAAGCCAGTTAACACAGCTGCCCGTAGACTGGGGAACATTGAGGAGACCATTTCACAGAACAGTTTAAGTGTAGTCATTCATATTTCTCAGGCCTCCCTTATTTTTTAAAATGAATTGTCCTGGAGATGTAAAATATGACCTGATTTGCCCAGGTTTTTTTAACTCAGCTATTGCAAGAGGGAGACAATTCTGAGTCACTAGTATCCTACAGACCCTTTAAAAGAGCATGATAATTTTACTGTTTGTTATAAACATGTTAAATCTCAGACTACCGTGGTTTTGAATTGCCAGTGCTTTAACTCATCTTTTAATCTGTTTGGAAGTAATGCGTTTTAGAAAAGATGATACAAACATGTAGCTTGCACATTTGTAACTCATCCATAAGAGAATGGCATGAGTCTTAGAGTAAAATATGTGGGAGAAGTTTCCCATGGTTACGTGTCCTGTGATTTTTGGAATAAATGAGCAGTCTGCTACCCCGATGGCCTTTGGCCTCTCAGCTTCCTCATGTGGTGACGGGTCTCTCTGTACGGCCCGGTTTTGTTCCCTCACAGCCGTGTCCTGTGGGAACCCGGGGACGCCCACCCACGGCATGATCGTCAGCAGCGACGGCGTCCTGTTCTCCAGCTCCGTGGTCTACGCCTGCTGGGACGGCTACAGGACCTCGGGGCTGACCACGCGGCACTGCACCGCCAACGGGACCTGGACGGGTACAGCCCCCGACTGCACACGTGAGTGGCCTGCTGTCCTGGTGGGTCCAGGGCATCACAGTGACGTTTACCTGACAGAGAAAATAAATTGATTTTATAGTGTTGTACTGATTTTTTTAATCCATAGAGGATATACATATGTTTATATGTATCATATAAATACATATAAATACATATAAATACATATAAATACATATGTTTATATGTATCATATCATACATATGTTTGATATTATGGCCAATTATTAAACACTTTTAGATTTTTCTTCACTTTCTTATTTATATGGTTGAAAGTGCTTTGCATGGCTGGTTGGGTTGGATATTGTAAAACTGAGGTCCAAGAAAGTCAAGGTTTGTTCTCTCTGTAGACCAGTTAGTCTGAGGAAACGGGACAGGTGCTTGGTTCTCTGATCTCAGCCTGTGCCTCTGTGCTTGACTCTGTGGTGTGACCCCTCATCACGCCTAACCCAGCACTGGACATGGGTGCCAGCTGTCACCCGCACAGCCAACCACCCGTGGGATAGAAACGAGCGGTTCCAAACATGCAGCCTCCTGACCGCCGGCCAGTAAAACTGTCAAACAGAGAGAGGGGGGTATTGCTGTAATAACACACGCCTTAACCACTCTGAATAGCAGCTTAAGGAGAGTCACTTAAATAGAAACCAGGAACACGTCATTTCATGATAATGTGTTTCTCCGACTCTTTTTCTTCACTTACCAGTTATAAGCTGTGGAGATCCAGGTACACCAGCAAATGGCCTCCAGTTTGGGACAGATTTCACCTTCAACAGTACGGTCAGCTACCAGTGTAACCCCGGCTACACCATGGAGCCTGCCGCGTCCTCCACCATCCGCTGCACCAAAGACAGTGCGTGGGATCACAGCAAGCCTACCTGCAGAGGTTTGTGGGCTCTACTCGTGCATGCAGAAGTCTTTATTGAGTTATGTTTTATTTCATTTTGCAAGCACCTATGTAGACCTTCTATGGGCCAGGCATTCTTGTAAACTCATTCTCAAATATTAAATCACTTCATTTTCTTAATACTTTAATCTCGGCTTTACAGACGGGAGGCTGACTCACAGAGAGTTTTAGTAAATGCTCAGGATCACAGATCAGGGCTTGGAGACATCAGGGCTCATTGGCAGTCACACTCCCTCTGGAGTCTGTGCTGTGAACCCCAGCTTTGCTCTCTCTTGGCGAACGTGGCCGTGTTAAGTCTGTGGCAGATGCGATGGGGACCGTTACCACGGGAACATAGAGGCAGGTCAGAGAGAAGCCAATCATCAAGTAAGGCAGAAGAGGGCAGAGGTTGTCAGTGTGTGATGTTCTGTGGGCTTTGGATGCTGAGGCTAACGATGCCACGTGGTGCGGAGATGCTATGGAAAGATTTACGACTTGGACAGCAGACTTTCCAGGGAGAGCAGAGCGGGCGGAAGGTGTCTGCATGGCTTGAGGGAAGCAGGGGGGCAGGGGGTGGCAGCTGTACCGGGGCTGGATTTGCACGGTTAGGGCTCTGCAGCAACACCAGAGGGAGCCTGGGGGCTCTTGTCAGCTGGGCCAGAGGGGAAGGGAGAGGGGAGGGTATTAAAAAGGGGTGTCCGACTCTTCATTAGATGGCAGACAGATAAAAACCGTGAGTTGAGAGCTGGAGCAGCAGGAAACCCTAGTGAGGAAGGCGCCATGCTCAGAGGGCTCTGGACAGGTAGTTTGTGTAGAGCTTCTTGTGAGGCTCAGGTGAGACCTCCGCACCCTGACGGCAGTGTTTCCAACCCTCCTGGCCTGGGCGGTTCTGGGCGCGCCCTGGTTTCCTCCTGCTGGAGGGCCCCTGTCTTCCACCCTTCTTTCCATCTGCAGTTATTAATACGATGCTGCTGTGGAGCAGGTATTACATGGATGTGTAATGAAGCTCACACAGTTGTGTTGGGACTGTTGCGGCCACATGAGCTTGTTGATGGCACTTGTCCATAGATTGTCAGGTCCCTGGGACTTCATATGTTTGTGTGGGTCTCTGTCCCTCTGTTTAGAATCTGTTGCGTTAATAATACTTCCCTGGCCAGCCAGGCCCTTGAAGGAGAGACCTCTCTCTCCGCCTGAACTCTTCTCCCGCTGGCCACCCTCGTCCTCCCCTCCGTGGAACCATGTCACTCGTCACCGTTCCCACCCAGGGGCCTTGCCGCTTGACGTCATCTGTCTAGAGACACATTCCCCCAATCTTCACATAGGGATTCTCCAGAAATATTTGCTGAATAGACAGAGAGAAGGTTGAATGGCAAGAGAAGGGCCCATTTCCAGCTTCCGGCTGTGCATGAATGGTTCTGGGTCTGTGTGTCTTTCTCGCGTGCGAATGCCCATGAGCAACTGCAGGTGAGAGAATATAGGTGAGTCTTCCTTCCTGCTGCCTCCTGCTGCCTGGACTGTCATTGGCAAACCTCCTCCAATGTGAAAAGTCTAGGAGCGCTTGGATCTTCAGGGAAGCTTTTAGACAAGGCATCTTAGAATAATGGCTAGAATGGGAACGGTGGACGCCAGCACCAGCTGGGGAGTCACTCGTGAGAACTGTGTTCTGGCCCGAAGCTCCTAGACTGTGATAAAACCCTGGCAAGTGGTTTCTTACAGAATCTTCTTCAACCATGCAGTCACTGGTTTTTAATTCTTCAGCAAATGGATCAACAGACTATGTCTTTTGGAAATTACATGCTATCTTTATATAAAGAAAAAAATACAGATAGAGGGAGAAATTCTTACCATCTGTATATATAAATTCAAAAGTCTGTACTCATGTCATGGGACCACGTTCTGACTGGATTTGTCTCTGGTAAACAACATAAAAAGACATAAATCGAACAGCAGTCTCTTTCTTTCTTGGTCTTATACATATTGAGACTGTTGTGTTTAATCCCACACTTTCTTTTACAGTGTGATATCTTTTGACTTTGCTTGGCTTTTATGGACTTGATCTAAATTAATGAAGAAATATTGGAGAAAAGTTTTATTATTTTGATTTACTTTCTCAATAATCTTCTATTAAAAAATTCAGCCCTTTGTAGATGTCATTTGCAACGCAGGTAAAATTAAAATGTTAGTCCTTGGTGCATTATGGTTGTGGTGGAAACTCTAGAATGTTGAATCCCATGTGTTCTCTGGAAACAGCTGTCATGTGTGGTCAACCTCCTCCAGTTCAGGATGGGAAAGTGGAAGGATCAGATTTACGCTGGGGCGCCAGTGTGAGCTACAGCTGCGCCCAGGGCTTCCAGCTCTCTCACCCCGCCATCCTCTCCTGCGAAGGCCGTGGCGTGTGGAAAGGAGAGGTCCCCCAATGCCTGCGTAAGTCCTCTGGGAGAACCGGCTCCCGGTCTCATTTGCAAATCGCCAACATGCACACCCTCGGTTACAGTCTGAGGAAAAGAGCCTGCGTGATTTATAGCCACGTTACAATAGGTAAAAATTCCAGTTTGAGACTACACTGCCCAAGGGCAGATTCTGTTCTTTTCATCATTTGTTGGTTTAATAGTGATACCTAGAGATTTAATGGAAACTAGTTAAACAAGTTTAGTAGGTTAAGCTAATCCAGGGACACAGAATGCGAACCGACGTCTCGGTTGTTTTCTACAGCTGTGTTCTGTGGAGACCCGGGCACACCTGCTGAGGGACGACTCAGTGGGAAAAGCTTCACCTATAGATCTGAAGTCTTCTTCCAGTGCAGATCTCCCTTCATCCTGGTGGGGTCATCACGGAGAGTCTGCCAAGCGGATGGCACGTGGAGTGGCACACAGCCCACCTGCATCGGTACTGATGACATGACAGCCCTGAGGGGCTTGGGGATGAGGACATTTCATTTTAAAACTGGACCATTTATGGGCACATAGATAACGTTCTTATAGGTAATGCTCTGCGTAGGCGCTAATCGGCTGCACTGATGGGCAGCCTCTCTTAAATCGTGACAACTGAGTTGGCAGTTCATGTTACGAGTCGCTTAAAAATCGCTCCCAGAGTCTGTTCTCTTACCCCAGTCCCTCTATCTCCTGCCCATCTCAACCAACAGCCACGTTCTTTAGGGGGAAGAGCGCTTTGCGGAAGCTGCCACTATTGCTGTGGCACCAGAGGGACACCTGAGCCTTTGCTTTCCTGTCCCCATGTCCCCCACTAAACTGTCTGCACCGCTGGCCACGGTAGAGAGGGCTGCAGGGACACTCGTGCTCTGTTGACTTTCCAACATGAAAATGAAACTTCAAGTCAGAAGACACTCTGTATGTGACCTAACCCCTCATTTTTAGACCTAATCTCTGTCTCATAGAAAGGGTTCAGGTAGAAATTACAGTGGTCGAAAGTCACTCCATCAGCAGTACAGAGACCTGAATCCTCCATTCTCCACTCAGAGCCTCTTTTCCTCCTGCAGACTCAAGGTGATGGCCAGGGTCATTCTGCTCGCCCAGCTCTCCTGAGCACAAGATGCGTAGCAAGCAATTAATGATTTATATCCTTGGTTGTTTTCTAAGAAATTAAATCATATCTACTTAATACGGTTTTTTGAGCTTGCTCTTGTGGCACTTAAGAGGTGCCAGGGGTACAGTTTTGCACTGAAATCTAAAGATGTTTTAAAAAACACTTTTTACAAAAAATAGTCCTTTGTCATTACATTATTTACTCATGTGTATGTACATTTTTGTATATTAATTTATGAATGATTTTTTCAGGAAAAAATACATATTCAGGAACCAAAAAACAATACAGTGTTAGAAATAATTTCATTGAAGCACTGCCTTTTCTAGTTAATGTTTACTGCCACTTGGTTTAAACTATTGCTTTACACTATAGCTATTTCTGAAAAACTTTTAAAAAAATGTTTTTCTTCCCCAGATAGGTTAGTTTCTCTTGAAAACATACTTTTTAAAAAGAGTTATCAATTTTGTTTTCCCACTAGCAGTGGACAACAGCCGTAGTAAAGCTGAAGTGCTCGCTGATGGCTGAAATACTACATTTTTTGGAAGATTATCACTGTTGGTCTACTATATGCTTCTGTTTCTAAGCATTAAGTATACTCCTCATTTTGAAATCTTGAAGAAAATTAATTCAGGACATTTGGAGTAATGTAATATATGGCCAAAGGAGATGGTAATTAATTAAACCCTTAAAAAATGATCATGATAGATAATTATTGAGGATAATGTACTATTAGCCAACCAATACATCAGTAGAGAAATATTAAACCAGAGAATGGAAAAGAGTGTGCTTATTCTGATATAGAAAATAATACACAGAGCAATTCAGAGTCTGCTAAAGCACTAAAAGTTAATATCTAAAGAAAATATCTGAAAAAAAGGCAAAAAGAGCGATTTAATTTTAAACTTTTGGCAAAACATCTTGCACATTTGACAAAACACAATTTTCTGAATTTCATGAGACCTGTTAGTAAAAGTGTTAGAATCCTGGTAATAACCATACCTGGTTCTCTAACTTTTGTTTTAATTGTGAATTTCAGATCCTGCTCACAACACCTGCCCAGACCCCGGTACCCCACAGTTTGGAATACAGAATAGCTCAAGAGGATACGAGGTTCTCCATTTTTACTTCACCATGTTTTTCTCTACGTTGAAAGGAAACTGATACTTAAACATATGTGTGTTTTTATGTACCGTATTTGATTCAAGTTATATTTGCCCAAACAAAATCCATTCAGAGAGGATTTCTGCTTGTTATTTTAACTGTCAACACTGAGATAACTGTATGTATTTTATTTACACAGTATTAACTGCTATATTAATTTCTATTTGAAAGCAGGCATATTTTTTAATTTTTTGTCTGCTGAACTGACACAGCAAATCTCAAAGCAGGGTGACTTGCCACTGAAGAGCTACAAATAAAAAGACCCCATTTGGTGACCTGATAGAATAAGTGAATAGTATTAAATTCTAGAGACAAAAACAGAAGAAGAAAATGTGTTCAGGCCCCATAGTCTAGGGTTCCTGTATGGTATCTCTTCTTTGTATGATCTCTCATAACTCTAAGAGTGGTTCGCATGCTCAATATTGAATATTTTGAATGTTCATTTGACTTTTTAAATAAAAAGTACATTAACACGAATATTGGAGAAATACCTAAAGATGGAAAGTAATGAAGCTTGAAATACAATGTTTCAACCATCTTAAGTAATCGAGTGACTTCAGGGGTCTCTGATCAGATGGCTTTGAAAGCCAGAGCTAAATATGCACACTCTGTTAATTTAGAATAAAAGTCCTGTTAATTTAGAATAAAAGTCCTTTTAATAATTTAGAATAAAAGTCCTTTTTCTTCAGCCACTTCTCCCTGTTTTTCCTGAAACTTAAAATGTTCTCGTTTGATTGGCCCTGATGCACACTGGCCCCTTCCTGATGGCCTTCATACACCCTGCCAAGGACGTAGGTTAAAGCCAGCACATTTTATACTGGGGCTCACGTGTGGCCTTGAAGGCTCAGGTAACATCTTCTGGCATATAGACATGTAGGGCCAAATATGTCGGAACACTGGAATATACTACATGTGTGTGTCGTTCTCACTGACTCACCATAAGAAACCCAAGTTTTGGTCCCCCCTGGTTTCAGCAGTTCCTCACTGGGTTTCCCATCCAGGTTGGAAGCATGGTGTTTTTCCGGTGCAGAAAAGGTTACCACGTTCAAGGTTCTACAACGCGAACTTGCCTGGCGAACCTGACGTGGAGCGGCATCCAGACAGAGTGCATCCGTAAGTGTGACCCCTGCTCGAGGTCGGCAGGGACCTGTCTACTCTCCAGCAGCTGGGGAGTGTTTTACCTGCCCGGGAAATAATGAGGAACTTATTTTTGTTTGTTTGATTGTTTTCAGTTCCCTAAACTCCTGTTTCTCAAAGTTTGATCCCCTGGAACCAGCAGCAGCATCACCTGGGGTTCGGCTGAAATGCAAATCTTGAGCCAGATCCCATCCAGACCCGCGGGACCTGAGGCTCTGGGGGCCAGGGGAGGGTGGAGTGCAGAAGAGGGAGGGGTCCAGTCCGTAGCTCCCAGGCCCTCCAGGTGATACCGAGGCACTTAAGTCTGAGAAACTGCCCCAAACCAAAGATGGGTGGATAACATAGTTAACATTCACAGGAGAAAACCTACTTGTGCTATTATTCTCCTAGTATGTTCATCTCAGGTTATTAGAGATCATGTGATACGTCAGCATATTAATAGAAATGTTTGAAGTGTTCCTTTCAGAGTCTATATATGAATCGATCATTCAAATAGTTACTTAGGACCAAATTTTATTCTGTGACTTAATCATGAGAATTAGGAGAAATGTTGTATGAATGATTAGTAATCAACTTTTCATCCTTTACCAATTTAGTGCAACGTAGTATCTCTTACTAGGTTAGACATAAAGACAAGTACGATGTTATACAAAAATCTTCTAATAGTATATAAGGTGTGATTTTTGTGTATTTATGTATCAGTATTATCAGATGTATATTTATTTCAAAGGTATCATCTCTATTCTGAATCTCTACTCAAATTATATATGGGGATATTATATATAGAGGTATTATATTGATACACACATGCACATCTATGTATGTATATACACATATGTGTGTGTGTTTGTGTGTGGAATAGGTCTTCATTACCTTGAAAGTTTACTGAAGTGCAAAATATTAGGATACTTAAAATGATTGCATTCATGATTTTAATAATGTAAACTTATAATAATCGGCCAAGTCCTTTATTTGATACATAACTGTGCACTTTATAAAGAATAAGTTGAGATCTAAACATTACAACCTTATTTACTAATAAATGATATTTTTAAAGATAATAAGAATCTATATTTCAATTAATTTTCTAAACACACATCGAATTTTGAACAAAAGTAATTATTCATTTAACTGAGCAGTAAATTTTCTAGTTGCCGTTGGACAAAACTCAAAGCATATTTAAAAATACACTCTAATGTGTATGTGTTTAGTTTAAAGTACTGCTCTTTTAGTAAAATTTAACATATTATTTATATTAATAGTATGTCAGAAGTGTTTATTTTATTTTATTTTTTAGAAGTGTTTATTTTAAAGCTATGATTTCTATTCTAAATTTCTACACATAATTACACACATATATGTAGAGAAGGAGATAGATAGATAGATGATAGATATCAATAGATAGATAGGTGGATAGATAGAGGGAGTGAGAGAGAAGGAGGAGGGCAAGCAGAGGGAGGGAGGGGAGGGGGGAGAGAGAGAGGGAGAGAGAGAGGGAGAGAGATGGAGAGGGAGAGAGAGAGAGAGAGGGAGAGAGAGAGAGAGAGAGAGAGAGAGAGAGAGCGAGCTGGCCAACACCAAGGCTTTGTTGTGCTGAAAGCTGCAGAGACCAGAGTGTCGGTGATATGTACAGCTCCTGTATTCTCAGTTTTAAATGGTAAACTGATTTCATAGCCATTTCCAATTTTTTTGCTGTATTTCCTTAGACACATATGCTAAGCCTACAGTGGACTACTAATGGATTAAATCCCATTTCAGCTCACGCCTGCCGCCAGCCTGAAACGCCAGCCCACGCGGACGTGAGGGCCATCGACCTCCCCACTTTCGGTTACACCTTAGTGTACACCTGCCATCCGGGATTCTTCCTCGCGGGTGGATCTGAGCACAGGACGTGTAAAGCGGACATGAAATGGACAGGGAAGTCACCTGTCTGTAAAAGTAAGTCACTGGTGAGAAGTGAAAGTGGGTCCCTTCAGAGCAAGGATGAGTGTCAGTTGCCCATCAGGCTAGTGTCCAGGTTTAAGACCCACAAGAAATAGCATCTTGGAAGCAATGTCCGTCACCCCGACCAAATCCATGCTTAATGTGTGTGAGCTGTGTGTGTGCGAACATGTGTGTAGTCAGTGTTGGCTACAGTAGTGGCACAGACTAAGGAGATATGCAGATTTCATTATTTGCAAATCACATTTTAAGCCAAAGAGAAACACATTTTGAGTTAAAAGGAAAAATATACAGTATTATTTTTGGAACATGTATTCTTTAATGAAAATGGGCAAATATCACCAAATATTGGTGAATGTATAAAATTAAGTCTTATTTTTGAGACTACAAGCTATTTGGTGGTGAAATATAAGTTTATGTATTCTTGACATTGGTTCTGCTTTTTAAAATTACAAAAGCAATAACACGGAAATGATGCATTAATGAACTCACAAACTTGTGTATTGACAAATAAGAGTAATAACTGAGTCAGATTTGATGGCAGCTAACCGTTCAGGTTCTCCACCAAACCCTGCTTAGTCATGCAAGTCAAGCAGCGCAGACAGAAATTACGGAGTGTGATAGAGCCTGTGCCCTTAGCTTTAGTTTCCTGGAGCCTGTCTGTAGCTCTCACGTTAGGAATAAAGACACTTATGTTTCCCTTGCCCCTCTCTCTCAGAAATAGCAAAATACACACTTTAAAAAAGTGATAATTTGTAGTTTGATACAAAACTATAAAAGCAAAGAGATTACGAGTTAAATCTAAGTTGACAGACCGAGTTAAACATTCCGCAGGGAGATATTTTGATGTTATTGACTGTTAACTTGTGAGTTCACTGATTGGGTTGGGGACCTGGAAACCTGAGAAGGGTTATGAAGTCGTAGTGATTTTGTATATTACCTTTCAGTCGGGGGCAGTAGATTCCAAACAGGAGTGACAAAGGGGTATAAACACCCTCATTTACAAGGCTCTCTGTTGTAACACACTAAATGGATATGCGCATGTCAGATCCAGATTGATTTCCACTACGAAACTCAGTTTTCCCACAAAAGCAAAGGATATTCTGCTGTGAATATAAGGGTTTAAAATGGATATGTGTAAGATATTCCTATTTTGTGCATTCAAGAAATCTGGAGAAAGGAACATTGCTTCAATTTGACATTTTTTCAAACTTATTCGAAAATAAATGTTTTTTGAAAGTGATAATTTGTCTTTTTACTTGTAGGTAAAGGAGTGAGAGAAGTTAATGAAACAGTTACTAAAACTCCAGGTTTGTATACCAGAACAGTTATAGATTTAAATCAAATAAAGTGATTTGTTCTCTACTATACTCTGTGCAGTGAAACAAATTTTAACATGCAAATTTCTGATTCCATTAGTCGATGAACAAGTTAATGTTTCAATTATTTAAAACACCAAGCCTACACAGATTCCTCTTTCTCTCATGACTATGGCTTGTTAACGGAACAATACTTAAAAGGAAAACCTTTGTCCTTGTCACACACTGTTTTATTAAAAGGTGCCTTAGGCATTTTGTAGGCAGAAATGGACATCAAATATTGACCCAGAATGTGGTATAATGGAGAGCCTTATAAAGAGGGTTGTGATTCTTTCCTCCAAATGAGGAAGCTACAGTAAAGGACGTTTTATGACAGCATCAGCTGTGAATTCGAGCAATTCAAATGCGGGGCTCCATTTTTTTCCCCAAGTATCTCCATAATTCAGACATCCTCTGCCTCCGAATATGTTAATTATCGCTTTTTGTTGTGTGTGTTACCTTGCTTAATGCATGCCATAGCAGATGGGAAAGATGCAGTTTTATTTCCTAACGAAGATGTTCATTACTCCAAATCACCTGGCCTATTGTGTCTATGTTATAAATTTAGAGAATATTTAAACAATACAATGTGTCCCCAAATTATAATGTAAGTCAAACTTTAAAAAAAAGTTTAACAGAAACAGAAAACATTTATAAATATATAAGGTCCCTTTTCTGGTGTTTTCCTTACTCAGGTTTTCGCACTTGTTTCTCAGACATAAAGCTCCGTTCCAGGATCAAAGGTGGAAAGAGTATGTGGAATGCTGTAGTTAAGTCACAGTGCTGGGTTTTGCATTTAATTCTTAGATGAGGCAAAAAGTTCCAGCATAGTTAAAGGAATCCATCCAATGTACACCGTGAAGTATAAAATCTACCTTAAAAAAAGCTTCTGGAGTATTCTATGTAAATGTTATTTATACATATCAAATACAGAAATCAATGCTCTATAGAGGCAACATTTTCTTCAATAAAACGACACAGTCGGTGGTGGTGGTGCTGGTGGTGCTGGTGGTGCTGGTGCTGGTGGTGTGTTTGTCCTGTTCTGTTTGCTGCGGTGGTCGTGAAAAGTCTGCAGGCTCTTTCTGAAGCTGCAGACACCCCGTCAGCGTGCCTTACCCTCTCTGAAGGGAAGTACTGATTCAACAGGGGTCTTTGTTTAGGAGGCACAATCTAGCACCTCCTCTGTCGGTGGTTACAGCACACTGCAAACCACCAGCAACAGGTCAGAGGACAGAGACCCGAAAAGATCATCTTCCACGTCCCCGATGGTCACAGCGGGACACAGACCAGCCACTGGGCAGACCAGCCAGGCCGACCCACTCGGATCCACCAACGAGAGGGACCTAAGTGCGAGGCCCAAACAGGTGCATTCACAGCTCCAGTTGAGTGTATGCGTTCTGATCAGGGAAAACAATCTTGACGTTGTTTTGAAGGCTGTTTTAGAAAAGGCTGACAAGGCATTTTGGGCTTTGCTGACTAAGAGTGTGGCTCAGTGACGCTGCTGACGAAGGGCGTTCAGTGTCACTGATCAGTCAGCAACTCTGTCAGATGCCTGTGTCATAGCTCCGCTTCAAACTTACTCAATTTTTAAAATTATTATTATTAGGAAGTTGGGTCCATCAAAGCCATAGGAGGTGATGACATCTGTTCTCCGACTCTTCTGTCACTAGGTGACGTCTTACAGGGTCAGCCTGTCTGGGGAGACGGGCAATGGCCAATGGGACTGGAAAGAAAAGGGACACTCTGCTTTGTCCTCCTCACGTGTTGCCATAAGTGCTTAGGGAGACACAAATATGTTTAGGGAGACACAAATCTTTCCTTCTACCTAGGAAGCCCAACAGTATGTTCTGACCACTTCCACTCATGGTGGATCTTGTCCAGTTAAACAGTTTACACACATCATGAGACAAAAAGCAAACAGAAATTTAGTGGCATCATTGATGTAGATTTATCTCAATTACCCCGTAAAATTTTATATCAATATTGTAAAAGTATCAGGATTTTATGCATATTTATTAGCAGAAATGTGAAAAATAATTTTTTTCTAACCAGTGAAAAGAGAGAATAGCTCAATAATCTTTGCAAGAATTCCTGTCCCAGATGACTTGTAATGTTTTAAGAAGACTTTTTGCCTTTTGTTTCTGAACTTAAAAGATGCCATCTGACATCATTTAATCTAGCTTTCTTACCAACACTGGACTATTTTTTATAAGGAGATTAAAGAGTAGAAGAGAGAGATGAGAGATTGGCTCTACTTACAAAATAAAGACCTCAAGAAATAAAACATCTTTGTCTTCATACGCTGGGTCTGTGCAGTCATGGTGGTGCTTTGAAATGCAGGCTTTTTGAGGGCAGGAGGCTCCTGACAGATGCTGTCACTTCTTCTGAGCCTCCTAAGTCTTTCCAAAGTAAGTAGACTTAGATACTAAATGAAGTATCAGTAGTGATTTTCCAGGTCAGTTTAATGTATTTATTAAGCCTGATACAATCTAACCTAATACCGGGAGTCCCAATTCACCCTGCACTCTGGCCTTGCCAGACCTGGTAAAATAGGTGTGCGCTGGCATCTACAAGGTTTTTCCGACCAGGTGACAGATGTGTATTTGCATCTCACAGTACTGTCCCTGCTCCCTGCTCGGGTCATGTGATTTTCACCCCTGCTGTGCAGGGACACGCAGATAGACCATCTTTGTCTCCATCACTGTCACTGCTGTGCTGTCTTAATGAACGTTATACCTTCTGTGTATTAGGATATCCAAGTGGAATTTTTCTGTGGGTGCTAACAGTCACCTTTTCTCCCCCACAGTTCCTTCAGACGTATTTTTCATCCATTCAGTGTGGAAGGGATATTACGAATATTTAGGGAAAAGACAGCCTGCAACCCTAACTGTTGACTGGTTCAACGCAACAAGCAGCAAGGTGAACGCAACCTTCGTTGAAGCCGCCCAGGGGGAGCTGAAGTTGGCAGGTAGGTGCCGAGGGGTTTCACTAGCCCGGATGTGAGCACGGGTAGACCCTTCTGCTTCTCGCAGAGAGGGCGCCAACGTGCGTTAAGTGCTGGTTAACGTTACCTTGGCTTTGCATCTGCTGCATCTCACTGGATCATCTCAGTAACCATGACAGGGTGGTACTATTGTCTCATTTTAAAGATTACAAAACCAGTACAGAAAAGTGAATTAATGAGCTCAAGGTGACACACAGATCGTCTTAAGTCAAAGATGTAAGATTTATGTCCAGATATTCATGTCTCCAGAATTCATTCTTTTGCTATTCTCTTTCTCTCTCTCTTTTAACTCATTTGCTCCTGGTGAGTTTTTATTGATGTATCTCAGTCAATAGAGCAATAGCTCTGATTTATATGCCAGACACTATTTTAAGTGCTTTATATACATACTGTCCTTTTCGTTCTTACATCCGTCTTGTGGTGTATTCTTTTTTTTTTTTTTTAAGGGTGAGAGTTGTACAAGGGAAAGGAGTCTTTAATTAATTAATTTATTTATGGCTGTGTTGGGTCTCCATTTCTGTGCGAGGGCTTTCTCTAGTTGTGGCAAGTGGGGGCCACTCTTCATCGCGGTACGCGGGCCTCTCACTATCGCGGGCTCTCTTGTTGCGGAGCACAGGCTCCAGACGCGCAGGCTCAGCAGTTGTGGCCCACGGGCCTAGTTGTTCCGCGGCATGTGGGATCTTCCCAGACCAGGGCTCGAACCCGTGTCCCCTGCATTGGCAAGCAGATTCTGAACCACTGCGCCACCAGGGAAGCCCTTGTGGTGTATTCTTATTAAACACTTTTTTTTTTTTTGCTGATTAAAAAAGAGAGACACTTAGGGAAATTCAGTGGCCTTGCTAAGTGGATATGACAGAAGTAGGATTTGAGCTCTGCCATCAGAATCTCAGCAGTTAGAATCTCGAGCCCAGGCTCTCAACCAATGAGACACAGAATTACCTTCATGACTGAATCTAGTGCGTTTTGTTTTTTCAGTTATCTCACTTCTGACAACCATGTGTCTTCTTCTATAGACTGACTCCTGAAGGGATCAGACTCTGAGTTGTCCACAAGCCCCAGCACTGGTTCTGAACCCCAAGGGGCCCCTGATGGCACCCGCACACTCACTGGTTACTAGACAGACATGGATTCATCTCTAGGAAGTGTGAGGGCAGGTCAGGACTTCTCCCCGGCCCTCACGCCTCACTTTCCTGCTTCCTTGGATGGGAAAACATCTAAAAATGGTACACATACTCTGGATTTAGGAAAAGAAAAATAATTCACACTCAGAGATTTTTAAACAGGTACATATTTATGAATTCGTGGTCCGGGGGCCCCAAAATTGCTTTGCGTCTTGACCCTGTGAATGTATAAATGATTTAGACCAGGTGCTCAAGTCTAGTTCTGTGTCAGAACAAACCGAGACTTTGTAAAACATTCAGATTTCTTAGGCTCACCCATCTCCTTTAGATATTATTTCTCTTCGTGGAGTTTGGATTTTTTTTTTTCCCCCAAAGAAAAGGCTCTAGTGTGGTTTTGATGCAACTGATGTCCGTGGATAAGTGTTGGGAAATCTCTGGTTTGGATTTGGGAAAGCGGGTGGATCAAGGGTTGTTCTGGCTGAGTCCCAAGTGGACATAAGTCTACCTGCCACGTGCATTCTCATGAGGAGGGGTTGTGGAGGAAGGAGGGAAACTAACGTCCACGGAGGGCCAGCTGGGGCCCTGGTGGTCTGCTGAGTGCTCTCATTTCATCACCGTAAAAGTTGCCTAATTCATGGTTTATTTCTGCTGATAGTATATAGAAGTGGGGTTCAGAGTTTTAGAGGTTAAACTGGATGCCAGAAACACAGAGCTGCTGATGGTGGACATGATGGAGCCCAAAGTCAAGTCCTTAGGTGGTCCTTCTTGTCCGTGGGTCCCCTTCCATCCTGTGTGATGGGCCAGTGGAGACTCTTCCTGTCGAGTTTCACTTACCTAATGGGAGTTGCTGGGAATGAACTGCTGGAGTCCCTGAAGCGAACACCATGATTTTTCCCTTGAACCTGCCTCTCTACACAGAAGACATTTGGGTTCATTATTATTATTATTTAATATCTGTTTGTTTCTTTGTTTCTTTACTTATTTAGTTCCTCCTCTGAGTAGGGAACTAGCCGTAGCTGCAAACACATTCTCCCCCTTGCCACACCGTGACACCCCTGGGCAATACCACTCAGCAGTCATTCCGAGGAGCTCATGAGTAGCTAAGAGGTGTGACTGTCAATCACTTCACGCCCAAGGTCTCACGGGCTCCACAAGTATGTCCATCACACTTTGGCCACCCTGCTGCTCATTTCATTTCAGTAAGTGCAATTCATCTGTATAAGTAGGGGTTATTGTTTTGGTCCCTCTTTTTATATTGATTTAGAAATATTTATTTTTTTCCCCATGTTGAAATTTTATGATAATTTTGTACTAACTCCCCGTGTGTCTTTTCAACATAGTTGTCTTTATCACAATTGTCATTTTTTAGTGATTCAATTTTTTTTTAATAAATTTTAATAAATTTATTTATTTATTTTTGGCTGCATTGGGTCTTTGTAGCTGCGCGTGGGCTTTCTCTAGTTGCGGCGAGTGGGGGCTACTCTTCCTTGTGGTGCACGGGCTTCTCATTGCGGTGGCTTCTCTTGTTGCGGAGCACGGGCTCTAGGCGCGCGGGCTTCAGTAGTAGTGGCACACGGGCTCAGTAGTTGTGGCTCGCAGGCTCTAGAGCACAGACTCAGTAGTTGTGGTGCATGGGCTTAGTTGCTCTGCGGCATGTGGGATCTTCCCGGACCAGGGCTCGAAACCATGTCCCCTGCATTGGCAGGCAGATTCTTAACCACTGTGCCACCGTGAAGCCCATGATTCAAGATTTTTATAGATGAATTTCCATTTAAAGTTATTATAAAATATTGGCTATATTTCCTGTGCTGTGCAATATATTCTTGTAGCTTGTTTAGTTCATACACAGTAGTTTAATCTCCTAGGTTATGGTCTCTTTTTTTTCGACATACTCCTGTCCTCAGAAGTGAGTAAAATGGGAATAAAATGCTGGATTTAGGGCTTCCCTGGTGGCGCAGTGGTTGAGAGTCCGCCTGCCGATGCAGGGCACACAGGTTCATGCCCCGGTCCGGGAAGATCCCACATGCCGCGGAGTGGCTAGGCCTGTGAGCCATGGCCGCTGAGCCTGCGCGTCCGGAGCCTGTGCTCCGCAACGGGAGAGGCCACAACAGTGAGAAGCCCGCGTACCGCAAAAAAAAAGAAAAATACTGGATTTAAAAAATTAATTAACTGAATGCATATTACTTTTGTTCTTTCTGTGGGGTAAAGATGTTGAATTGAGTGAAATAGATAATACTTAAAGATAAGACAAGGACTTTCATAAGAAGTGATTTTTAGGAAAAAAGTACTGAAGCTAAAATTTAAAAATAAAAATATTAATCTCTGTGATTTAAAACGTTATCATCTCTGTACCATATTCCATATCAAATGGATCGAATGCCTGCATTACTGACTCATAAGCATCCCCATGTTGTAAGAATAACCCCCTGATCCTTTCCTAGGCGTTTACAAGAAGGAAGAGGCCCACTTACTTCTGAAAGCTTTTCAAATTAAAGGCCCAGTGGATATTTTTGTCAGCAACTTTGAAAACGACAACTGGGGACTGGATGGTTACGTGAGTACTTCCTAGGAGGGTTTTCTAATCACTGCGCCTGCGCAGAGCTGGGGGCGCCAAGGGGGATTCCTTTCCAAGAGGACCTGGTCAGGTCCTGTCTGCCTAGAGAAAACTCAGCCGGCCCTCATCCCAACTGCGGGGCCACTTCACCTCTTCATTGTATGATGGAAGAAACCTGTCTCTGAAATGAGAAACAAACTGGCCAGGAGCAAATGGGCTGTTCCTGCCAGAGAGCTTAGATCCAGGCCGCATCCCACCATAAGGGTGGGGACCAAACTCTTTCCAAGGCCACTGGTAACCACCCCGAAAGTTCTGAAAGGTAGCATCCCCAGATAAACAGAGATTTAAGACGCCCCCTTCACTTTCTTCCTTGCAAGTTAACCCTTTGCTTCTGCTTTAATTCATCATCTAACTAGAGGGTAAACGGCCTCACATGAGGTACACGAGACAGTAGTTGTGACACAGCAAGTTTTACATAATGTAGCTTCTGACATAATTCATATGTGTGTCCCCGTTTACCAAGGGTACTTAACCTATATATATGTTGTAAAAAAACTACTGTTTTTGAGATCAAAACGAGAGAATTTATTTGTTAGTTGAAGTTCATGTCTGTATTTTTCAATTTCTAACTATAAGTGGGTACCTTGAAGGAATGACAAATGTTTTTAAATAGTTAACCTTTACTTTCTAAATAGAAATAATATTTATATTATGATAAAAGAAGAGATTACCATTAATCCTTGTTATGCATTGTTTTTCCTTTTCATGCGTTATCAGGTATCATCCGGACTTGAAAGAGGAGGATTTACTTTCCAAGGTGACATACATGGAAAAGATTTTGGGAAGTTCAAGCTGGAAAGGCAAGGTACACTCTGCACTTACGTTGTTTTTCAAAGCATAAATCAGGTTGGCCTTCAGGTGATTAAGCTGAGTGTGACGGAAAGGTCATGACTCTGAAAGAAACAGAAACAAAAATGATGGGAGAGACTCACATATTTTACAGCTGGATGAAGAAACCCTTGTTTTGAATAGCAATATCAGCTGCAATAAACATGCCAGACATGGAATTAATACAAAGAGACATTTTGAAATAAGGGAAAAAAGCAAAGGTGAAACACAATTGAAGAATAAACTACATGACCTTAAGAAAATTATAAGACGAACTAAAATGTCCAACAAATATGAAGAGATCTTTAACTTCAAAGATATGTATTATGACAACAAAGATCATTTTTAGCTATGAGAATGTCAGAGTTTCTTAAAAATGGTTTGGGGTGGACAGTAGAAACAGGCACCTGGGTGTTCATTTTCTGGTGGGTGTATGAGTAGATGTGTGCAATTTGACGGTATTCTTTCATCGACAGTTCTATCCCTAAAATTTTTAATCAGACAAGAGTGACCATTATTTTTTGCATATTCAGGTATGTCTACAGCAGGACTACTTTAAGTAGTTGAAATTAGAAATAATCTGTGTATCTCACACATCTATCATAAATAAATTGCTTACATCAATAATTTTATACAATGTGTTACATTAAAGAGAAAACAATTTAATTCAGTATATTTCATTAAAGAAACAAAGATAACATATTGATGTGGAAAGGTGTTCCCGACTTAGTTATGAGAAAAAAGTTTGCTCTAGACAGACAGACGGGGCAAATATGCCTGTCTTCCTTCTTTATCTCTTTCTCAAATACTTGATTACGTCTCAGTAATCCGACAAGAAAAATGTATGAAAAACAATCGCTAGATGTGAAGCTTACCTCATCTACGTGCTAGTTTTGTAATCTAGGATGAATTATAATATTCTTGAGCCTGTTTCTTCACCTGAAATCTCAGTAGAGAAGTCAGTTCCTGGTTGCTGTGAAGATTAAGAGTCAATATGAGGGTTTGCTTTGTGCTAAAGCTCTTTTCACACATGTCTTTACTTGTGTTGCTATTAACACAGATGAGAAGATTCTTTTTTTTTGTAATGAGATGAGCACCGCATTTCTCCTGAATAGTTATCAACTACTTTATACTTTACTTACGGAATTCTACTAACATTAATTTTACAGAGAGGAATATTGCTATGTAGGATTTGATGCCAGAGCAACCTGTCAGAGGAACACGAGTGTAATATTTGGTGATGATTGTCACTGATGAATTCATTTCATAAAACTTTTATCGGGGACTTCCCTGGTGGCACAGTGGATAAGACTCCACGCTTCCAGTGCAGGGGGCCTGGGTTCGATCCCTGGTCAGGGAACTAGATCCCACATGCATGCTGCAAGTAAGAGTTCGCATGCCACAACTAAGGAGACCTGGAGCTGCAACTAAGGAGCCTGACTGCCACAACTAAGGCCTGGTGCAACCAAGTAAATAAATAAATACATAAATATTAAAAAAAAACTTTTATCAATATACCAGGGGATTCCAAAGGAAATATATGCCAACCTGTATAATATCATGCTTAAAAAACTTGACCAAAAGGGACATTTAATCATAAAATACTCTAAATCCACCTTTCCAAGCTAACTAAGAACTTTTAAATAGAAGAGCTTTAACTTACAATGTCTGAGATGGCTGAGATGATTTTTTAAATGGGGTTATATTATTTTGAGATAATGAAATAGACCAACACTAATGATGGGTAAAGTTTTCTTTTGCTCTGAGCCAAACCCTGTATTTGCCCTCCTTTCTCCCCGATGCACACGCTCTAGTAATTTTGTCTAAAGGCACCCCAGCAAGCTGTGCACGATACTCTGTGGATGTCTGCATTTACTCATCCAATGAGCCTGACCCAAACCGTCACTTTGCTATTGCAAATTTTCTTTGCATTGCCCCATTTCTTTTTAATCTAACAAAATAACAGCTTGCTTTAACAAGTAATCTTTCTTCTCATGTGATGATGAGCTTATTGTCAGGAAAAACAATTTGCCTCACAAAATAATTTGAATCACAAGCGAGTCTCCCATTCAACTAATTAGAAACGTCTATGTTTAAGTAATACTTCAACAACAACCATTCATTTAAGAATTACAGCTACACTCTATTTTTTTTTTTAAACATCTTTATTGGGGTATAATTGCTTTACAATGGTGTGTTAGTTTCTGCTTTATAACAAAGTGAATCAGTTATACATATACATATGTTCCCATATGTCTTCCCTATTGCGTCTCCCTCCCTCCCACTCTCCCTATCCCACCCCTCCAGGCTGTCACAAAGCACCGAGCTAATATCCCTGTGCCTTGCGGCTGCTTCTCCCTAGCTATCTACCTTACTACGTTTGTTAGTGTGTATATGTCCATGACTCTCTCGCGCCCTGTCAAAGCTCACTCTTCCCCCTCCCCATATCCTCAAGTCCGTTCTCCTGTAGGTCTGCGTCTTTATTCCTGTCTTACCCCTACACTCTATTTTTATGGTTAAAAATAAACAACCTCTTAATTGTCTCCAGTCAGTAGATAAACTGGAAAAAAATGTGATTATCATTAAACGGACACTAAACCAAGTTAGTTTGAAAGACAACTAACTCTGATGCAAAAACTTGTGTAAGAAACTGAAAAATAAATTGGTTTTCCCATTAAAATTGAATCCCCTCCCCGAAATATACAAAATCAGGAGGGGAGAAGGTGCAAGCCATGTATCTAACAAGGAACTTGTGTCCAGAATGTATAAACCCTTACGGCTAAACAGTACATAGGCAAATAACCTAACTAAAACATTGGCAACGAATTTAAATAGGCATTTCAACAAAGACATAAAAATGACCAATAAGCAAATGAAAAGATCCTGAACATCATTAATCATTAGGGAGACACAAATCAAAACCACTTCACACCCACCAGGATGGCTCGGATCATGAAGACAAGAAACCAGTGGAGGCAAAGCTGTGCAGAAACTGGAGCGCTCGTACTTTGCTGATGGGAAAGTACTGATAAAAATGGTTCAGCTGCTGTGGAAAACAGCCTGGTAGTTCAAGTAGGTAAAACATGGCGTAACCGCAAGATTCAGCAGTTCCACTCCAACATGTATAGGCAACAGAACTAAAAACACGCTCACACACAAATTAGTACACGAATATTTATACCAGCGTTTTTCCTAATTGTCCAAATGTAGAAACAACCCAAATGTCCATCAACTAATGAATGGAGCAACAAAATGTGGTGCATCCACCCAATGGAATATTATCTTGAAAACATTACGCTAAGTAAGAGAAGCCATTCACCAGAAAACACCTATTGTATGATTGCATTTATATGCTGTATCCAGAACAGGTGAATGTATATAGACAGAGAGTGGGTGAGTGGTTGCCTAAAGCTGAGGCTGGGGTACGGAGGGTGAGGGATGACTGTAAGGGTACCACTTTCTTTTAGGGGAGGCAGCAGTGTTCTCACGTGGATTGTGGTGATCCTTGCAGCACCAAAACCCCCAAGTTTTAATAGTAAAAGACCCCTTGCATTGTATGTATGCATGAAAAGGGTGAATTCTGCAGTATGTGAATTTCTTTCAATAATGCTCTTTAAAAAAACTGAATGGCCCAGCCTATAATGTGAAAAGATGCTCACCTGCATTCTTAAGAAACGGAACTGAGAAAATAACTACACGCTGTGTTTGGTTTATTAGCGAGTAGTGATAATAATAGGGAAGGAGGGGGCAATGGAAGGAAAGGAGGGAGGTGGAGAGGGAAGGGGAAGGAGGGTGGCAGGTAGATGGGGTACAGCCATCCAGGTGCCTCCTAAGACAGGGGTTGGAGTGAAACTGGGACCCCACTTTGGAGAGCAAGTAGGGAAGACTTAGCAACACTACAAGTTACACATTCTGCTAGGCAGTGATTCTACTGCTTAGAATTTATCCTGTATATTCAGACCCCTGCTGACGTATTGCTGTAGAAAAAGAATTTCATGGCGGCGTCACAGAAAAAGACCTAGAAATGGCCTAAACGTTCTTCAACAGTAGACTGGCTAAATAAATTCTGGCATAGCCAATTAATAGAATGCTGCACACGTGAAAACAATTAAATTCATATGCACAAATGGAAGAAACTCACGAATATATGGTTAAGTTCAAAAAGCCAAATACAAAAAATGTAAATAGTATCGTCATATTTTAGGAAAGTAAGAAAAGAGAAACAATCATATATATTAACAGTACATTGTGAAAAGGACACTAAAACAAAAACAAAAGCAAAAACAAAAACCTCGTCAATCATAAAGAGGAAAACTAGTGTAAAAGGGCAAGGAGTGACCCTTTATTTCCATCGTCTTTATAGTATTTGTTTCGATATCCGCTTATGCCATTTTAATTAATATCATGTGCATGTATTACCCTTTAAATTATTAAAACACAGGTAAATAATTGAAATTAACTAGGAGCTCCAGACAGCATAATAATATCAGAGTAGAGTCAGGAGTTTAATTCACAAAGACCTTTTATGTTGCCCTGTGTTATGATGTGAGGTCTCCTGTGGCAGGTCCATTATCCAGGATTTTATTAACTGGAAGTCTGATATCTATTATGGCCAAAAATGTATAGTCTTATTTGCAGATAACAGAAAATAGCCTTGGTTAATTTAAGCAGGCTACAAATTTATTAGAATGAGGCAAAGAGATGCACAGAATTATAAACACTTGGAGAATGAGCCATGGTAATTTATGGAAACCATCGGATGTTGAACTACTCCAAAGACAGTACCATTTTTTCATACCTCAAATATATATTGAGCAACAGTTGTGTTCTAGGTTCTACTGTAGGCACCGGGCACTCAAGAGGAAAGCTGGCCAAAAAACTGCCCTGGCGTAGTGCAACTTACATTCTAGTAAATGTGGGTCCTGGGAAACTTTTGCTACGTGCCACGCATTGTTCTAAGTAGTGGAGATCTGACGTTTAACTCTCACGACAAAACCATGGAGTTGGAGCCCTTTGAGCAGCACCGCGTTTCTCCCTGCTGGACAGCGCCACCCCTGGTGGCTGTGTGTTTCTGCTGCGCGCTGCCCCAGGACTGGCCGGTGGTGGCTGGAAGCACCACCAGGGAGCACTTGATGGGGTCCCCAGGGCTCTAGCCCCACCCCACCCCAGCCTCACCACAGCCTCAGGACCCAATTCTAAACTGTCTTAGGAGCCTCTGCATCACTCGTGCCAAACTCGATGCCTGGGGGCGGCGGGGAGCTTCCCATTGGCTTAACGCTGCTCACATGCCCATCACCTGGATGCTGAGATTTAGGAGAACAAGTATGTGGCGTTTTCCCCTTGCATGGCAGCTGGTGAATGCATCTGGAAATGAAAAATTAAATCTGATTCATATGTGCCGATACAGAAGGATCGCCAAAAGATATGGTTAATTTACAAAGTGCCAACATCCAGGATAAAATACATTTATATTAGACCTGAAGGTGGCAGGGAGTAGCATAATCCTGCACCTGTTGAAGGAGATGACAAATATATTATTTTTAGGTTTTTATTTGAAAATTCAAGACTGTTTTCTTTAAAAGGCTGTTTAATTATTTTAAAGATTTGTTTCTTTGTATCTGTGGTTTGTAAAAAAAAAAAAAGAAACAAGAAACATCCCATAAGTTCTGGAAATATACTTCTAAAACAAGGTCAGCTTCTTTCTAACAATTCTGCTGTATTCAGATGACCCCAATCATAACTGATCACAAGCGTGCATTGAGTGGTTCCATGCAAGTAAGCCAAATACATTTCAAATTGCAGTTTATAAGTAAATTCTTCAAGAATCAACTGCATTATTTGGCAATAATGCTTTCTGATTAGAATTTTTAATGTTTGCATCTTTCTCAATGCCGTGCATGTATCTGCCATGGCACAGATACGGAGCGTTAATGATTATATCACCTTCGTGATGTTTGGGATGTTTACACCTGCCTTCCCTTCTAACTGACAGAAATCATATTTTTGTGTCCTCATAGAAGCCTGCTTCATAACACCGAGTTGCATTCTTTGTTCATTTCTAAACTCTGTAGTGAATTTTGGAATCTACCCAAATAAAGGGAGATGGCACCTTGATGCTCACCTATGATGAGTGTGACACCCTCTTTATAGAGACCTGGGCTCTTTATGTAACTTCAGTGGCACATCTTGCTGAGGCTGTGTCTTAGAGCAGGAGGCAACAGCAGGCACTGCCCATCCCGTAGAGAGACACGGCCGCACGCACGCGGTGTCCGCAGCCCCGGGGGAGGTCGGGCGACGGCGCCTTTGCCCCGCGCAGTGCGGACGCGAGCCTCTCCCGGCGTCGCTGCGCGTCAGCGAGCGGGAAGCGGGCTTCGCGTCCTCGCCATCGGGAAGGTGGGCTTCCGGAAGGGAGCCCCGGCGGGTCCCCCGCACCCCCTCGCCGTGTGCACGCGCTCCCACGCCCGCCGCAGAGCGCCCCGGGCAGGCTCGGGGCCCAACTGCAGGGTAAAAGCTGCTCTCTCTTCCAGGCGCCCGAAGCTCGGCTCCAGACCCCGCGCGCCCCCAGCGCGGCGCCAGCAGCGGCTCCGTCGCGGCCGCCATCCTGGCCCCGCTCTCCGCGCTCGTTCTCTCCGGGCTCGCGTTTCACCTCCACAAGCACAGGTAACGTGGCGACACCCCGCTCGCGGGCGTCGCGTCTCCTTCTGAGGCCCTGCGGCCCTGACAGCTCGTCCCCCCCTTGCCTCTCGCCCGCAGAGCGAGGCCGAAGGTCCAGTACAACGGCTACGCCGGCCACGAGAGCAGCAACGGGCAGGCCTCCTTCGAGAACCCCATGTACGACACGAACTTGAAGCCCACCGAGGCCAAGGCCGTGCGCTTCGACACGACCCTGAACACGGTGTGCACCGTGGTGTAGCGCTCGGGCCGGCCGCCCATAGCCACTCCTCCGACGCGGACGGCAGGGACCACAGGGGCCACAGGGCCTCCCTCACCCCGCTCCCCCGCCGCCGCCGGACCCCGTCCAGGGAGCGGTCCCCGGCCTCCCCTCCCCGGCGGCCTCCGGGCGCGGTGACAGACGGTAGCACCGCGGTATGGGTTTGGTTTGTTTTTCTCAATCCCCATGAATACGAATATTCTGGAGGAAAAAAAAAAAGCCCTCTTGAAGAAGACCCCTTTCTGGTAGCCGCACACACCTGCAGACGCTTCACGCCGTCCCTGCGGAGACCGGACGAGCTTCGAGGGACCCGCAGCTCACCTCGGGGTCCATCCCCAGGGCCATCTGCAAATTTCCCACTCAGCTGTTCTCTTGCAGAAGTTTTGATGCACAATTTTTTGCACTAGTGTGTTCTGAATGACTAAGATTCTGATAAATAAACTATTCACACGGGGTTTCCACACACTCTCCATTGTATATAAGCTGTCAAGCTAAGCATTCCACCCGCAGGGTTTAGTTGGCGCGTTAGAAAAAGAAAACACAGCCCCAGATGCGGCACAGGTTTTAAAAGGAAAAAGAGTATTGAAGAGATTTATTTTATTATTGCTTTCTTTTAGCTTCATAGATGTGCTGAATCCACTGAAAATGTCCGATGAGGAAAAAAAGAGGCCTTTTTATTTCCCACGTGTTTTCTTTAGTCCTGTCACCTCCCGTGATCGTCGCTCTCACGCTACTTCCGAGCAGGTTTGCAGCATGTTCTATTTGCCGTGTACAGATGTGAATAGTAATTTATTTTAGTCGCTCACACTCAGAACCTGTGGGTTTTGGCTCACAGCACGGTCTTCCCTTGCGCATTGTGATTTTTTCCTTTCGCTGCCATCACTGTCTGTTATCGCGTTGAAGGATAGTGAACCACAGTAGCCCCGGAATATAGTGGAAAAGGTTCAGGATCAAAATATCAAGCGTTCCTTTAGAGGCAAGGAAAAGTCACACCCACTCTTCTTTCCTGATGACATAATTTATGTATTACTTAGTCTTTTGTTTCATGCTTTATAATTCCAGATGGAAAGAAAATTTCAGTGACTTCAAGTTTAAAATTCATCATAGGTAAATTATGAATTGCAGTATAAATAAAATAGGTGTGATTCCCCCCACGTGGATAAAATCCAGACACGAAGTAGAAGATGCGACAATGAGAATTCAAAAGTGAAAAACAAAACAAAAAAGTCAATAGCTCATTCCTTCAGAAGTTTCGATCTGAACATTTTAGTCGCTCTCACCCACTGGGCGCTCACTGTTGCCTGTTTGAAGGGGCACAGCCGTCAGGAGGCACGGTCAACCTCCTCTGGTTCCCCCGGCCTTTCACACCCCACAGCGTTGAACTCCAGGGTATTATGCTGAGTTCTCTGCTCCTTTCCCTCCGGCCAGCCTGGCCACAGGACCGAGATCTGTCTTGCAGCCTGGAGTCCTTATGGCTGTTTCTCCTTAGACCAGATGAGGCCAGCCAGAGCCAGGCTCCTAGCACACCCAGGGAGCCGAAAGAAAGAGGAAACGGGAGGAGGTTTGCGCCTCTTTGTGTGCAGGGGAGAACAGGGTTACCGTACATACGAGGTGTATATATATACATACATATAAATATAATATCGTGTACATATGCGGTTTGACTCATTCAAACTAGGTGCAAAATGCTGACTTCAGAGTCTGAATTAATGTCTCTCCACATCCCCGACCTGCTTGCTGGTCAACGACGTTACGAAACCCTGAAACAACAGGACATACATACATACCAGAAACCACAGATCAGATTAAACATGATTCTCCTTTGTGTGCAAAGTCAGAGTGTCCTCAGTTGCCAGTTGGGAGCATGTTATTTAAAAAAAAGAATACTCCATGAAATTTCCTTGCGAGAATTCTGCCTAGTTTCTTCCCAGGGTGTGTGCAGTGTTAATCAGATTCCTGCGAGGTGTTGGAGGGTCCTGTTCAAGCCGTCGGCAAGTGCGCTCTCTGGGTTCGGGCTGGAAGATTCTTTCCAGAAGCAGCCGGAGTGCGTGGAGCGCAGGAGCCCCTCTGACAGGTTCTGTGGCTTCAGAGCTGTTCAAACTGCTGCTTGTCCCACACATCTTGCCTTTCTTCAGGCTAGCTGCAATAATTTTTTTCTCCTGTAAAATATTTTGTAAACAACCACAAAAAAAGCTACTATAAAAAAGGGGAAAGAACGCTGGCATTATGATCAGGAAAACCATCGTCATCCCCCCATCCATCCGTGTCGCCACCCCGCCACATGCTGCTGACATGAAGTAGGTGCAAACGACCTTTTTGTACAGAGATATATTTTTTATGAAGAATTTGTAAAATTATTAAATATGCTGTAATTTTTTGATTAATGTAGGTAACTTGTTAAAAAATAAATGTTTTTACAATACAAAACTGTAATTTTCCCAATAATGTACAATGTACCATCTCTAGCTGACGTTCAGTTCTGATCCTATTACACATGTATTAATATTAAAGTGACCTGTTAAAATGAACAGTATCCTTTTTGTCAAAAAAAAATTATACAGAGAGTGTAATATAGCCTGTGCAATGCCACCTATCTTTAAAGCAAATCAGAGTTCTAATTAAATATTTAATTTTAGATTTCTATTTTTCAGTGTGAATTTATTTTATCTTTAATAGGTGCATGCGAGTCTCTGGAAGGGAAGGAACAGAATGAACATGTCATTGATGGGCTTTCACTTTATTTAGAACGAGGGCCGATGTTTTCCCAAGACACAGCGTCACCGTCATGGTTAATAAATAGCACATTTACGAAAAGCCGTGATACAGAGAACAGCAACGTGAAAGCTGTCAGAATTCTTGACAGTTTTTGCCTTAAAAGTCAATGAGAGCTTTTAGTTCCCTCCAACCCAAAATCAAGCCTAAATTTTTATGATAAAAAAAAATTGGGGGCTTCCATGGTGGCACAGCGGTTAAGAATCCGCCTGCCAATGCAGGGGACATGGGTTAGAGCCCTGGTCCGGGAAGATCCTACATGCCGCGGAGCAACTAAGCCCGTGCGCCACAACTACTGAGCCTGTGCTCTAGAGCCCATGAGCCACAACTACTGAAGCCTGTGCTCTAGGGCCCATGAACCATACCTACTGAGCCTGTGCTCTAGAGCCCATGAGCCACAACTACTGAAGCCCACGCTTTAGGGCCCGTGAGCCACAACTACTGAGCCTGTGCTCTAGAGCCCACGAGCCACAACTTCTGAAGCCCACGCACCTAGAGCCTGTACTCCGCAACAAGAGAAGCCACTGCAATGAGAAGCCCGCGCACAGCAATGAAGAGTAGCCCCTGCTCGCTGCAACTAGAGAAAGCCTATGTGCAGCAACGAAGACCGAATGCAGCCAAAAATAAATTTAAACAAAAAAATTGGGAGTTCTTTCTGTAAGCCTTCACCACACTGAAAATGCCATGTAAGAAAATTATAGACAGATTTTACGGAACACTTCAAGGGTCACGAGTGAAGAAGGCTCAGAGCATCACCTGTAATAGCACCTTTAGAGGTCAGAGCCAGCTCCCCACTCACTTCTGGGCTGAGAGAAAAAGTGCTTTCCGAGTCAGTGGCCCGTCAGGCGGGACGTCTTGCAGTTAAGCAGAATGATATACTAATTTTCCTGAGAATCAAATTATTACAAAGTAAAAAACAACCAATAAACAAACAAAAAAAATAGCCCCAGCGTGGTATCCAAGTAACAGTTTTGACATCCAACCTAAGGTCTGGGTCTCGGTGGACCAGCGGATGCCTTTAAATGCCAAGGATTAGGACCTACTACGCAGCAGACACAGCTCCAGACGCCCGACATACATTCAACATAATCTAGCAAAGTAGGTTTTACGACCTTGATTTTATAGATGACGAAGCAGAAATGCAGAGACATTAGTGACGTTACCCAAGTACGCACAGCTCGGCAACGCTGCTATTAGAGGGCAGTTTTCCCTTGCTTTAACATTCTTTTTCACCAAAAAATCGTGATTAAATTCATCAGTGTTCCCTTTTTCTGCAATTAAAAATGTTGTCACTCTAACTGTAAATATATTTTTTGTTGCATCTGGTAAACAATGACCACAAGTTAAGAAATTCAGGAGAAATAAATACTGCGTATGATCAGCTGTAATATCCCCCAGCACTGCTCCTATGTGATACATTTGGGAGCCCTACAATTAGCCTGTGTGTTAGCCTAACACACTGACAGCACATGAGAGTTTACTCCTCACTGACCCCTGCCTCGGGGCGCCTCTTGAAGACTGACCGGGAATTAATGAGTTGCCCGTGTCTGGAGGGTTTGGGATGTGGCCGCCCGTTCAGCACCGAGGAGGTCCTCCCACAGCCGCTGAATCTGAGCCAGCTGTGGGGCTCGCACACTCGTTCTGGCGCCCACCACCTAGTGCTGCGGCCCTTTGGCCCCAGCCGTGGCTCCTGGCAGCACTGGATAAAACCTGACTTGCTCCTTGTCTGGGCTGGACAGCTTTCACTGGACGACAGTGGGTCTCACTGAGGCAAAGGAGCCCAGAACAGCAGCGCCCGCCTCTCCGGACAGTCACCGTTTGTGGAACCCGGCCCGGGGCCCTTTTCGCCTGAGAGCAGAGCCCAGCGACCCCCGGGAACGCCCTCCCATGACCGTCATTTTGTGGGGTGTCAGCGCAGTTCCCCCGCCTCCCTGAGCCAGGACCCCCCTCGCGGGCTGGAGCCTTAAGGGGCGTGAGGCAAGCCCGGGACACGTGTGCCCGCTCTGCCGGGTCCCCCAGCATCCCCCCAGCATCCATCCTCCCAGGAGCCCAGCCGTCACTCCTCTCCGCCGCTTCCTCCCCAGGGCCAGGCGCTGGGCCGTTTTCTTGATCCTGGGCCCACCCCACACCTTTCTGAAATTCCTTTTCTATTTTCTTCACGTCAGTCACGCTCGGTGCTTCCACCGCTGCGCAGGAAGGCGGCGGACGTAACTACAGTGGAACAGATTGAGAAGGCGCCTCCCGCTGACCCACCCTCGGGGCTCAGCCCCCGGCTGCCGTGGACGCCTCCGGGCTCCAGGTCTCGGGATGGACACAGCTTCCAGGGAGGCCGGGCGGGTGTTGCTAAGCGCAGCGCCTCTCGCCGAATGGAATCAACCCCCTGCAGCTGCGTCCCGGCCTTTGCGCGCAGGTGGCAACCAGAGGGACGGTGGCCTGTAGCTTCGTCGAGTGCAGGCTCCACCAAGGGTCACAAGGCAGCCACTGGGAGGCTCTTCATTACGGAGGCACTGGGGTCGAAAGGGCAGCGCGCGGTCTGCAGCACTGCGCGGGAGGCCTGGCTGAGTTTGTGCACAGCGTCGCACAGGGTCCCTACCTACCGGCCACGGGGTCCAGGACTCCGGGGCTTATTCATCCCGCGAGACGAAGACCTCGCGCACTTGACCCCGGCTCGCCGTCTCCCCCGCGCCCGCACCCACGGTCCTCCCGGCCGGAGCGAAGGAGGTTTGCCCGCGGGGGTCAGAGGAGGGGGGCCCCGGGCGCGCAGTCGGGTCCCGGGTGCCCGCTCCCTGCTGGCACCCAAGCCCAGCAACTCTGATCGGACGCGGCCGTGGCTTCCCCTCTTCCGTCTCAGAGAAATGGTGTCTGCAGCCCAATGTTTCCATCAGCAACACAGAGCTAGGTGACTTGATCGGAGTTTCGTCGATTTAGCCACAGTGGCTAGTTTTGTTTGTTTTGGTTTGGTTTTCTGGGGAGAGGGGGGCAGATGGATCTGGAGCCCGTGGGCTTTGTGGGGCGGGCAGAGCGTTTTGCCCCGCGAGGTCCTGCTGGCCTCCGGCCACCTGACCGTCCTCCCTCGGCCTTCGCGGCTCTGAGACCCCAGGGCCGGTCTGTCTTCCGTCTCCTCATCGCCCGCCCGGGACGGCGGAGCCCAGGGCGGGGCCCTCACCTGCTGCGGGAGCGCAGCCGACCTCAGGCCTCAGGCAGAGGCAAGGCGGCTCCAGCGGAGCTGGGCCGAGGCGCGCTGCCGAGGCGCGCGCCGGGGTCCCTGGAGCATCAATGCATGCTGCTTCTCTCAGGCGCAAAGAGGAATGGGTTTCCAGAGCATGCTCAACAAATGAATAATTAAAATATCAATTTTATCCGACTTTTTACTTGCTTGGTAAAAGTAAAAAGAGTTTGGAAATACAATGTATTGGGGAAGGTGGATGTAGTAACTAGATCTTCTTACACTTTATTGGTAGGAATTTAAATTAAGACCTTACAGGATCAATTGGGGAACTAGTCGGTCCTAAATATTCTCACCCCAGAAAAGAAATGGTAATTATGTGACATGACACTTGGCACGGTGGTCATCATTTTGCAATAATTTATCAAATCAACAGGTCCTACGGCTTAAATTTACACAATGTTTACGTCAATTGTATCTCAATAAAGCTTAAAAAATTCTCTTCGGGGAACAATTCTACTCTAAGTAACATATCATGATACAATATGCTCTGAGGATGAGGGGCATGTGCATGCTCCAGCCCTGTTCCTGAGAGTGAAATACTGGCAATAAGGTAAAAAAGCCATTGGTAGAGGAGAGATTAAATACGGCACAACTCTATGATGGAATACAATGCAATTAGATAAAGAAGAAGGCAGTTTAAGGTGTATTGATATCTAAGGATGTACAAGATTCATTTAAAGTGAAAAAGTATCACGCAGAGCTGGGTTTATGATACACTTGGATGTGTGCCTGCAGATGCTCTGAAGAGTTTAAGAAACGGCAGCAGTGGATTTCTCTGCTAGGGAATCTGAGGGAACGAGGGGGAGGCAAGGAAGAGGTACATCTCACTCCCTGCAGCTTTCTAACCTTCGAACGTGTATGTGCTGCCTACTCAAACAATTGAATACATTTTCCTCAATTAAATAAAAATAAATGCATAAGCTGTTGCTAGACTCCTGTTCCTGCCTCCCATGATTTGATCGCCAATACAGGAAGAGCGATAATCCTGATCTTAAACCTGGAACCTCCTGTCTTTGCTCAGGAACAGTAACAGCAGGAGTAAAGCGTTCATCACGGGGACTCACTCACCACAGAGGAGCGAGAGCCTGGGTCCAGCAATGTTCCCCAGATGGTCAGCCTTTCTCCTCCAGTGTTGCTGGAAGTTCACGGTCATTAAAAAGTCCAGCTTAACTGTTATTTTCTCTCCATGACATGGTGTATACTGGAATATTCAAGACAGTACTAGAAAGAAAATTTAAAACAAAAAAAGATTGTCAACAACAGCTACTAGAAGCCAAAGTTGGGCCAGTTAAAAATGTGAAGAAATACTCCATATTCAAAGTTTGTTCTCCATGGGATATGAATGCATCTTATCCCAGATAACTGTCCTGGCTAGACACGACTCACTCAGAGCAGCTCTTTAGAGCAGATAACTTCAGTATCTGTGAAGTTTATAAAATCCACTCATTTGACAAGTTTTTATGGAGGATTTACTAAATATTGAAACTTAGGTTTGGATAGCTCAACATAAAACAAGCAGAGGCCAGGCTCCTTAGAAAATTACAGTCCAAGCAGAGGCAGTTACATAAACAAATAGTTACAGTAAAGTGCGGTCCATGCATTTTTCTGTACTTGCACAGAGTAATGCATTAGAGGACCAATGGGAAGGGATGCCTAAATATCTCTGGAGGCAGAACAGGGGGCAGATTATTAAGGAAAACTTCCCCAGGAGCTGTGCCTATTAATGGAGCCCTTCTGTTAGAATCCTAGTGTCCCTGTGCCTCCTTAGTAGATGAATGATACTAGTGTCCCATTAGCATCAATATTCCACCTCTATTGGCTCAGTGGCTCCCCCTGCAACTTTTCAGTTTGTTAGTCCTAAAAAAATACAGCCCCTATCTATTTTGGGCCTCCCTAGAGCTTGCCTTACACGTGTTTCCAAGGTCTTCCATTTCACGTGTTCTGTGATGTTTCTTTACTCCTGCTGTTCGTCAGTGATTCATCTAAGGAAAGGGAGCTTCTCTCAACATGCTTGCCCTTGACCTCCTGGCTGCAGACTGGCTGCCATTGCTCCAGTCATTACAGCCATGTTAGGCAGGGAGTTCAAATGTGTGAGGTAAAGAAAAGCTGACACCAGCCCTCTTTTGTATCAAGAAAGGCAACAATTTCACAAAGCACCCCATCTCCCCCACCACCTCCAACAAACTTCCATTTCCGTCTCATGACCTAGAATCTGGCCACAAGCCACCCACAGATGCAAAGGAAGCTGGAAAAATAGACCACAGGAACTTCCAGTAACATTAAGACTCATCACCTGGGGATCGGTCAGCAAGTCCCCAATGACAATGTGTGTTTTGATGGTAACAAAAATAAGGAAGATAAATTGCTTTAAGACATTTTTTTTCCCCTTTGATAATAAATAAAGGATCCCACAAGTTTACCCCTCTAAATAGAAATCAGACTCTAAGACTTAGTCGTGGGGATCAAGTCTCACTCACTTAGCGATTTTGCATCATTGTAGGATCTCATGATGCATTTTACTTCTCTCTAGCCCACCTTCCCCCACATTTTTTGATAATTCGAGGCTTTAAAACAAAACGACACAGACAAAAATAAGCTTATGAATACATGCACTAATTTAGAGAAATTTCTTTATGGGTAGTGTAGCAGTAGTTCAGTAGTTCCCACCACTAGACAGAATGTACATAAATAAGATTTTAGTGGGAAAATGATTTACACTGAAGTTACCTTTTCTTATTGTTCTGGGGAAATGTGTGTGTGTGTGTGTGTGTGTTTAAAAGACTTAAGCAGATGTTTTCAAAAAGAAGAGTGGCAGCATTATAATAGTGCAAGCCTCTGTGAACATGTAAATGTGTTGGCACACGGCTTTTATTACTCAGAGAGAAATTTAACAGCTTATGGAAAAATCAAATATACGTTGTTCTAGCTGTCAAATCAACTTCAGAAGTAGTCACATAGCTTCCTACGTATTTGTTTTGAGTTACAGGTAGAAAAACGAATTCTCTTTCTATTACTGTGTTTGAGTCATAGATTCTAGTGGCAAATCTGAAATAAAAAGTAGACCTGAGCTTTAGAGCTTTGTATCCATTTTATTCAAATGCCTGTTGAAATTTTTCAGAAACAATAGTCGAATATATATTTATGCTTTAAGGCATTATTCACACCCAAGCAATATTTAGCTGGTGATGTCTGTAAAATTAAACTCATTATGTAAGAAAGGCATAGACTATTTATGAAATGCATTTGCATTAACTACTAACCACGGAAGGGAAGAAAAGTTTATCGTTTTAAACAGAATGTGACAGAAACAGTGTGGCAGTAATATAACTGCAAGTTATACACTGAAGTGCTATTGTAAAGCAGGTCAATAAGAAAAGACAATCAGCCTGTTTCCCAAAGCTGGTGAGGCTACAGTAAAACTGACATGTCTCCATATGTATGTAATTTGGAATATAGTTTGGTGATGTGGATCAGTACTCTTTATGGTGTTGATATAATTTGACCTGTTGACATTATGGATGAAACCAAATCCTGAAAAATAAATCTGAAAGAAAACAAAACACAAGCCTATACACTAGATAGGTAGGTATCAATATAATAGATGGATACACGTGTATATTTGTAAATGGCTAAATGGCAAAGATAAATGAAATAAATATTTGAGAGCAGAAAAATGTCACATTACTTAAAGTGAAATTTGAGAAATACTACACAGCCATTAAAAACATTAAATAAAGACCCCATAGCATCATAATGTGGTTAAGAGGCACTGTGAAATTTAGAACGGATTTATGCAATAATTGTAACTGGAAAGGCATCGCATGACATAAGTATAGACCAGAAAAAGCAGGAACTAGAGGCTTGCTTGTCTTATTTGAGGGAAGCAGATTATGGATGTTTTTATTTCCTTCTTAAATATTTCACTGGGTTTTCTGTAATGTTGTGTGGGTGAATGTTTATTTTTTTAATTAACTTTTTTTTTAGCAGTCATGTTGCTTTATCTTTTTTTCTTTTATTTTTTTTTTATACAGCAGGTTCTCATTAGTCATCAATCTCATACACATCAGTGTATACAAGTCAATCCCAATCGCCCAATTCATCACACCATCACCCCACCCCCATGCCGCTTTCCCCCCTTGGTGTCCATACGTTTGTTCTCCACACCTGTGTCTCAATTTCTGCCCTGCAAACCGGTTCATCTGTACCATTTTTCTAGGTTCCACATATATGCGTTAATACACGATATTTGTTTTTCTCTTTCTGACTTACTTCACTCTGTATGACAGTCTCTAGATCCATCCACGTCTCAACAAATGACCCAATTTCATTCCTTTTTATGGCTGCGTAATATTCCATTGTACATACATACCATATCTTCTTTATCCATTCGTCTGTCGATGGGCATTTTGGTTGCTTCCATGACGTGGCTATTGTAAATAGTGCTGCAATGAACATTGGGGTGCATATGTCTTTTTGAATTATGGTTTTCTCAGGGTATATGCCCAGGAGTGGGATTGCTGGGTCATATCGTAGTTCTATTTTTAGTTCTTTAAGGAACCTCCATACTGTTCTCCATAGTGGCTGTATCCATTTACATTCCCACCAACAGTGCAAGAGGGTTCCTTCTCCACACCCTCTCCAGCATTTGTTGTTTGTAGATTTTCTGATGATGCCCATTCTAACTGGTGTGAGGTGATACCTCATTGTAGTTTTGATTTGCATTCCTCTAATAATTAGTGATGTTGAGCAGCTTTTCATGTGCTTCTTGGCCGTCTGTATGTCTTCTTTGGAGAAATGTCTATTTAGGTCTTCTGCCCATTTTTGGATTGGGTTGTTTGTTTTTTTAATATTGAGCTGCATGAGCTGTTTATATATTTTGGAGATTAATCCTTTGTCTGCTGATTCGCTTACAAATATTTTCTCCCATTCTGAGGGCTGTCTTTTCATCTTGTTTATGGTTTCCTTTGCTGTGCAAAAGCTTTGAAGTTTCATTAGGTCCCCTTTGTTTATTTTTGTTTTTATTTCCATTACTCTAGGAGGTGGATCAAAAAAGATCTTGCTGTGATTTATGTCACGGAGTGTTCGTCCTATGTTTTACTCTAAGAGTTTTATAGTGTCCGGTCTTACATTTAGGTCTCTAATCCATTTTGAGTTTACTTTTGTGTATGGTATTAGGGAGTGTTCTAATTTTATTCTTTTACATGTAGCTGTCCAGTTTTCCCAGCACCACTTATTGAAGAGCCTGTCTTTTCTCCAATGTATATCCTTGCCTCCTTTGTCATAGACTAGTTGACCATAGGTGTGTGGGTTTATCTCTGGGCTTTCTATCTTGTTCCATTGATCTATATTTCTGTTTTTGTGCCAGTACCATATTGTCTTGGTTACTGTAGCTTTGTAGTATAGTCTGAAGTCAGGGAGTCTGATTCCTCCAGCTCCGTTTTTTTTCCCTCAAGACTGCTTTGGCTATTCGGGGTCTTTTGTGTCTCCATACAAATTTTATGATTTTTTGTTTTAGTTCTGTAAAAACTGCCATTGGTGATTTGATAGGGATTGCATTGAATCTGTAGATCGCTTTGGGTAGTACAGTCATTTTCACAATATTGATTCTTTCAATCCAAGAACATGGTATATCTCTCCATCTGTTGGTATCATCTTTAATTTCTTTCATCAGTGTTTTATAGTTTTCTGCATACAGGTGTTTTGTCTCCCTAGTTAGGTTTACTCCTAGTATTTTATTCTTTTTGTTGCAATGGTAAATGGGAGTGTTTCCTTAATTTCTCTTCCAGATTTCTCATCATTAGTGTATAGGAATGCAAGAGATTTCTGTGCATTAATTTTGTATCCTGCAACTTTACCAAATTCATTGATTAGCTCTAGTAGCTTTCTGGTGGCATTTTTAGGATTCTCTATGTATAGTATCATGTCATCTGCAAACAGTGACAGTTTTACTTCTTCTTTTCCAATTTGTATTCCTTTTATTTCTTTTTCTTCTTGATTGCCGTGGCTAGGACTTCCAAAACTATGTTGAATAATAGTGGCGAGAGTGGACATGCTTGTCTTGTTCCTGATCTTAGAGGAAATGCTTTCAGTTTTTCACCGTTGAGAATGGTGGTTGCTGTGGGTTTGTCATATATGGCCTTTATTATGTTGAGGTAGTTTCCCTCTATGCCCACTTTCTGGAGCGTTTTTATCATAAATGGGTGTTGAATTTTGTCAAAAGCTTTCTCTGCATCTATTGAGATGATCATACGGTTTTTATTCTTCAATTTTTTAATATGGTGTATCACATTGATTGATTTGCATATATTGAAGAATCCTTGCATCCCTGGAATAAATCCCACTTGATCATGGTGTATGATCCTTTTAATATGCTGTTGGATTCTGTTTGCTAGTATTTTGTTGAGGATTTTTGCATCTATATTCATCAGTGATATTGGTCTGTAATTTTCTTTTTTTGTAGTACCTTTGTCTGGTTTTGGTATCAGGGTGATGGTGGCCTCATAGAATGAGTTTGGGAGTGTTCCTTACTCTGCAGTTTTTTGGAAGAGTTTGAGAAGGATGGGTGTTAGCTCTTCTCTAAATGTTTGAGAGAATTCACCTGTGAAGCCATCTGTTCCTAGACTTCTGTTTGTTGGAAGATTTTTAATCACAGTTTCAATTTCATTACTTGTGATTGGTCTGTTCATATTTTCTACTTCTTCCTGGTTCAGTCTTGGAAGGTTATACCTCTCTAAGAATTTGTCCATTTCTTCCAGGTTGTCCATTTTAGTGGCATAGAGTTGCTTGTAGTAGTCTCTTAGGATGCTTTGTATTTCTGTGGTGTCTGTTGTAACTTCTCCTTTTTCATTTCTAATTTTATTGATTTGAGTCCTCTCCCTCTTTTTCTGGATGAGTCTGGCTAATGGTTTATCAATTTTGTTTATCTTCTCAAAGAACCAGCTTTTAGTTTTATTGATCTTTGCTACTGTTTTCTTTGTTTCTATTTATTTCTGCTCTGATCTTTATGATTTCTTTCCTTCTGCTAACTTTGGGTTTTGTTTGTTCTTCTTTCTCTAGTTCCTTTAGGTGTAAAGTTAGATTGTTTTTTTGAGATTTTTCTTGTTTCTTAAGGTAGGCTTGTACTGCTATAAACTTCCCTCTTAGAACTGTTTTTGCTGCATCACATAGGTTTTGGATCGTTGTGTTTTCATTGTCATTTGTCTCTAGGTATTTTTTGATTTCTTCAGTGATCTCTTGGTTATTTAGTAACGTATTGCTTAGCCTCCATGTGTTTGTGTTTTTTACGTTTTTTTCCTGTAATTGATTTCTAATCTCATAGCGTTTTGGTCAGAAAAGATGCTTGATATGATTTCAATTTTCTTAAATTTACTGAGGCTTGATTTGTGACCCAAGATGTGATCTATTCTGGAGAATGTTCCGTGCGCACTTGAGAAGAAAGTGTAATCTGCTGTTTTTGGATGGAATGTAATATAAATTGCTGTAATGTTTTAAGAATAAAAATGGGAAAATAAAATGTAGAAAATCAATGAAAAAGAGTGAAATGATAATCTTTTCCAATCACTAAATCTACTTATAACAACTGAAAATTTGGTTTCTTTGAAACAACTGAGTATGGAAGGTTCTTCTCTGTCCATATTAGAGTAGCCGATGGGAGGTTACAGATCCTCAGAGAAACGTGGTCCCAATTTACAATTACTTACCTTGTCACACTTCAATTGCACAAAGCTTATTTTTTTACAGTCTCGCTAATTTTTCAGTTCTAAGCAATTTTTATGTCATGATATGAACTCCCAATTAATATTTATATTTGGCCAACATTTCACATAAAAGAACTTAATCTTGGAGTACTATAATACTTTATAAAATAGTCTTACTGACTCTGATCTTTTCCAACTCTAGTGCACACCAGATGATGTCATTCATTTTGTCATTTTCCCACAGACACACTCACACCCATTACTCTAGTCTCTTCCTTGTTCTAGGCAACCTCTACACCTTGATCTCATTATTGCCTTTATATAATATTTCCCCATTATCCTCTAAAATGTGTCCTATTTTTGGTATAGAAATGGTGTTTGTAATCAGAAAATTTTGGATTTAAAACCCAGCTGTGCCACATAGTAGATTCATGATTTGGGAACATTACATATTTCACTAACCATAAATATTCTCATGTATAAAATGGGGGATAATAATGCATTCCATTCATGGATGTAATGAGAATTTAATGAGCAGTAGAAACTACTCAGAATTCAGAAACACTATTTTGGGGCATGCAAATTGGTACAATCTCTTCAGGGTATGATTTGACAATACCTATTTTTTAAAAAGGTGCATCGATTAGGTTAGACCAAGTTGGAGTAACAAATAGATTGCGATTGCTATGTTTCAGTAAAACAGAAGTGTATTTCTTACTCACCAAGAGTCTGGGGCAAGTGTTCAGGTGAGAAGGGTTACCTTCCAGGTCACGTTCTGGGACCCAGAGGGTGCCGGTTCAGCCACTATTGGAACTGTCCTCCCAGATGAGAAACAGATTAGGGAAATGTGCATGGGAGGACTTTGAAGGGCAGAGCGGGAAGCAGAAAGATCACCCTACACTTTTCTCTGGAGAAAACTTAATCATGAGACCACAAATAACAGCAAAGGAGACTGAAATACTTAGTCTGACCCAAAAATGGGAGGAGTTTTGCAGACAGCTTGCTGTGTCTGCTACAATCACCTGCAATAATAGAGACGCACGCAAACAAAGGTATTTACCCAAGAAAATATCCTGCTAATTTCTAACAGAAAAGAACCGAACCAATGTAACAGGTGGCCAGTGAAATAAGTTATTGCACATTCATAAAATGGATTATTATGAAGCTAGTAAAAGAAAGCATGGATAGAGTATATTGTTTTAGCAGAAAGCTAAAAATGTTGTCTGTGGAAATAAAAATAAGAGGCAAAACAGTGTAACATGCCCACATCAACTGTGTACATATGTATTCAATAACAGGATGCCTTATTTTTTTCCAGCTTTATTGAGATTTGACATTATACACATTTAAGGAGTACAATTTGATGATTTGATACACACACACACACACACACACACACACACACACACACACACACATAGTGAAATCATTACCAAAATAACACCTCCCTCACCTCACATAATTACCATTTTTTTGTATGTGGTGAGAATATTTACCATCTATGTTCTTAGCAACTTTCATGTATGTAACGGTATTATTAACTACAGTCACCATGCCGTACATTAGATCCCGAGAACTTACTCATTTTATAATTGGAACTTCATGCCCTTTGAACATTTTCCCAGTTCCCCAACTAGCCATCCCTGGCTACATCATCATACTCTCTGTTTCTGTGAGGTTCTTTTTTAAGATTCCACATTAAATGAGATCATATTCTATCTGTCTTTCTCTGACTTCTTTCACTGAGCATAATGTCCTCAAGGTCCATCCATGTTGTTGCAATTGCAGGATTTCCTTCTTTTTATAGTTAAATAATATTCCATTATGTATGTCCATCTGTCAGTGGACATTTAGGTTGTTTCCGCATCTTGGCTATTGTGAAGAGTGCTGCAATAAGTACAGGGGTGCATACTACTCTACAAGATAATGATTTGATGTCCTTGTGATATATATACTCAGAAAGGGGATCGCTGGATCATCTGGTAGTTCTATTCTCAATTTTTTGAGGAACCTTCATACTGTTCTCCATAGTGGCCGCTCCCAGTTACGTTCCCAACAGTGCACAAGGGTTCCTTGTTCTCCACATCCTTGCCAACACTTGTTATTTCTTGTCGTTTTTGTTTTTTTGCTGTACGCGGGCCTCTCACTGTTGTGGCCTACTCCCGTTGCGGAGCACAGGCTCTGGACGCGCAGGCTCAGCGGCCATGGCTCACGGGCCCAGCCGCTCCGCGGCATGTGGGATCTTCCTGGACCGGGGCACGAACCCGTGTCCCCTGCATCGGCAGGCAGACTCTCAACCACTGCGCCACCAAGGAAGCCCTTTCTTGTCGTTTTGATGATGGTCATTCCAGCGGGTGTGAGCTGCTATCTCACTGTGGTTTTGATTTGCATTTCACTGATAAGTAGTAATTTGACATCTTTTAATTTACCTGTTGGCTATTTGTATGCTTTGGAGAATGTCTCTTCTGGCCCTCTGCCCATTTTTAAAGTAGGGTTATTAGGTTTTTTGTCAATGAGTTCTATGAGTCCCTTATATATTTTGGGTACTAACCCTTTAATGGAGATGTGGTTTGGAAATATTTTCTCCCATAACATAGACTGCTTTTTCATTGTGTTGATGGTTTCCTTTGCAGTGCAGAAGCTTTTTAGTTTGATATAGTCTCATTTATTGATTTTGTTTCTGTTGCTTGTGCTTTCGATGCCATATCCAAAAAAATCATTGCCAAGACCCATGTCAGGGAGCTTTTTCCCTGTGTTTTCTCCTAGGAGTTTTAAGGTTTCAGGTCTTGCATTTAAGGCTTCGATCCATTTTGAGTTAATTGTTGTGAGTGGTATAAGATAGGTGTCCAGTTTTATTCTTTTGGATGTGAGTATCCAGTTTTCCCTATAACATATGTTGAAGAATAACTTTCCCCACTGAGATTCTTGCTTGCCTTGTCAAATACTTGGCCCATGCACAGGGAAAAAAAGGGGGGGAAATCTTTGGAAAACTTTTCTGCTCTTTATTTCTTAGAATTCTGAATTGTTGGCACAATGCCTTATGAAAATAACCTAATTAATTGCTTTCAGGGAGATTAGGTCTAGAAAGAAGCAATTCCTGTTGCTTGATTTGTGTCCCCAAATTTCCCTCAAATATTCTAGTGCAGTTGTCTCTAAAATTAACTGTGAATAAAATCAGAATTCTAGCAGTCTGTTGAGTAGTTGTGGAGTCTGAATGTATACGGTAAGACTTAGAGCTGGAACTGGGGACAGGAGGAAGGGAAGAATTATCACTGCAATAATTCTCTGAGCACCCAAGACACATGGCTGGTTGAGGGAAGAGGGGGACTGGGGGATTCTTCCTCAGCTCAGGCATTTCCTCCGTGCCTCCAGACATGTACATGTAGGATGAAATGTCATCCTCCGTAAATCAGTCCGGATTCAAGGGCTCAATTCAATGTACAGGAGAATAGTTCATCCGCAGAAAATGATAAAAGAAGGGATACGGGCATTTTGAAAGAGAGAGTTTTCATGTATGTATCTAAATCCCCATCGGACACCCCTAAGTCTCAAACGATGGTGTTCTTATTGATATGCCAAACAAACAAATTAAAACAAAAGAACAGCAGCAAAAAACCTACTTCCTTAAATGGCTCAAAGATTTGCCAAACCCTAAAACTGGAACAGTTTACAGTGGAGTAAGTCTGTGATAAGAAATCGCTAGACTGTTTTGCCCACTGCGCTGGAAGGTGGGTGTCTGCATCTTGCGCCTCCCGTGAGGCCATTGTTTAGTCTATTCGGAGTCACCACGTCCAGTTCTGACAAATCGGTTTTGGAATAGCACCACCCCAAATTCGCAGTCTGCCTACCAGTTACACGTGATTTAATAACAGTCCACAAAGTGCTAATGCAATGAGAAGAGGCGAGTTTCTCAGCAAGCAGAGCAGCTGCGGCTGCCTTGGCAAAAGCCATGACCAGCTGTCAACCAGGATGTCAACACTGCAGGGACCCAGGCCAAGGGAAAACATCAAGGTAAACACTCAGGAATCTTGGGCCTGAATTCTTTCTGTACCTGAACTGTAAGGGACTCTTCTACGGCATCACCAATAATTTGTGCTGACCTATCTGCTTTAGAGGGCCCCTGCCCTCAGAACAGTGATCAGCACAGCTCCCCTCAGGGACAATGAAAAGCCCCAGGGGTCTTCCTTCCAGATTCTTTATAAGATCGCTCTGGAGAGACCCCACACCTCATGTCAATTTCCAAAGCCAATATTTAGGAATTTAGGGGCATGGTCAGTACAGGGCCATAGGAGACACTAATTCTGAGAAACCTTGCACTGATGAGATGATCCATTTTTATCAGAGGCCATTGAGGGGGGAATATTTACAGCAATGAAATCATAATGTCCTTGCAAACTGGACACGGGGAACCAAAGAAAATGCCACCCCTGTAATGGTTTTGTCATTGAGTTACTTGTGTACTGAGCTCGACTGATTCCAACCCTGGGAAGGAGGGGCCCCTGTGTGTATGCGAGGGGCACACGGTGCAGGACGCTGACAGATGGACACGCCAGCCCAGCCAGGGGGGCTCCCGCTCGTACTGTATCGTAAATATAAAACCGTTCTGCGTTGCAAGGGGAGAGAATCTAACCAGCAGTATAATCACAAAGGTAGAAGAATCTGCTTTTCCAGTCTCCCACTGAAAACCTCAGTCCGGCAGATCACAAAGTTAGAGGGTTCCTCGAGATTAACATGGAATCCACCCAGAAATGTGGGTCTCTGTGTCAACCACGCTAGCACTGACCACACCTAGCTTCTCTGCTGCGTGGCCCTTGGTCTGGCAGCTTCATGCCTCCCAGTACACTCATGTTAGCCCCACAGTGGTGTGACTTCCCTTGGCCGGATTGCAGCTTACTTTTTTTTTTCTACCATGAAAACACTTAAGTTCCTCACCATATTAATATGTTTTTGTAAGACAGTACTTAAACTGATACTTGAGCCCTAATTCAAATGTTGAGTGTACTACAATATCCCAAAGCCACAACAACGATTTGGAGGTCATTTTGTCTGACATTCTGTCCTCTCCTATTGATTTTGTGACTGAGATGGAACAGGACAGGCAAGTATCCCTGAGCTGTCTTCCTCAGGAACCTCCTAGGAACGCAGTTGTCTCTACTAGCAAGGCCAGGCGAAGAGTTTTGTCCCTGCCACTTCCTACTTGAAGGAGGAGGTGTGAAAACCACTGGTTATTGTAGTCAGTTTATCTCACACCTGGTGTTACATACTAGTTACTTAAGCAAGTGGTTAGAAGTCATCAACCAGGTGCTGTGTCTCTAAGCCTCAAAGTGTCTCAGCAGACCCCAAAGTAACACGCACCTCCTCCCAGGCCCGTGATCCGCAGACCGCGGCAGGTGGCCCGGAGGTCCAGCCTCGAGGACATGGAGAGCCAGCCCCTCATCCATCAGACAGCTTAGTCCTAAGACCCAGAGCAGGAGCCCTGGGAATCCAGAGACACAGCCGGGCATCCCTGAGGAGGAAGGGTGCGTGGTTTACCACTCCCGAGATCTGAGCTGCTCTCAGGAACTGGATCATTTTACTCCACTTCCATGCTTGGGACAGGAAAAGGAGATGCTCACTGCAAAATGAAAGAAGTACCTCGGGGAATGACACGCTGCCAAGAGCGTCCACAAGACCCAGTGGCTGCTTGACCACCGCCCCAGGCTGCAAGCACATTATCCTGGCACCCAGTGGACTCCAGCATTGACTGGACCCACCACCCAAGGGTCACTCTCCTCCCAAGGGTCATTCTCTTACGTTCTCAGAGTTGCTGTGTTCACGGGTCACGCCATCAGTATCACTTCCAAATGGAAGTGTCTCGGTATGTTATCAGCCCAAACAAACATCACACTTCTGGGGTCGTGCTGAAGTCCCGACAAATTCAGGAATGAGACAAGGATGGTCTACTCTCCCCCACGTCACTGATCACCTTAATGGAGACGTTAACCTATACGTTAGACATGAGAAAAGTGAAAAGTAGAGACAGGAAAATTTTATAAGGAGGAAGCAAAGAAAACAGTTGGAATAACTACGTTCTTGGAAACTCAACTGAGAAGCAATTGAGAATTCAGTAAATTAGCGAGACATATAATAAATATAGGGCTTCCCTGGTGGCGCAGTGGTTGAGGGTCCGCCTGCCAATGCAGGAGACACGGGTTCGTGCCCCGGTCCGGGAAGATCCCACATGCCGCGGAGCGGCTGGGCCCGTGAGCCATGGCCGCTGAGCCTGCGCGTCCGGAGCCTGTGCTCCGCAACGGGAGAGACCACAACAGTGAGAGGCCCACGTACCACAAAAAAAAAAAAAAAAAAAGAAAAAAAAGAAAGGCTTCTAACTACTCTATGTGACTCTACAGAACATGGAGTTTCTTTGTGTAAACCTCCTGCAAAATAAATAGTGACACCCCTTCTGGTTTGGAATAATGACTATAATAGATAATATTTATGGGGCATTTATGATGTGTAATGAACTATTTAAGCTGCTCATACCTATTAACCGATGATTGAGGATCCACTGTGTAAATAAATCACTTCTCTGTTCATTTTCTTGCAGAGGTACAATCTAGTTAGCTAATTAAAAATAAATGAAAAATTCTAGACCAGAAATGGAAATCTGACTCACGACTCCAGCTTAGTGCTTTAAATGACATTGCAGAGAAGTCACTGCCTTCAAAAGAGCATTTTGCTCTTCACGTGGAGAATTTCCATTATTCATTAGCCGACCTTTTTATTTCATTGTGCAGTAATTGGCTGTACAATTTAATTATGCACAAAACTCTAATTGATGATCTTAAGGGTTCCCAAATGGCTCTATCAATCAGAAGGAACAAATTGTGATGATTATGTGGCTTTGTTATGTGGCACACCAAATAAAGAAGCATATTTCACCCTGTTGTATGCATTTTATTCCTAAAGATAATCTGGGTCTCAGAATCATCAAATGAATTATAAATTAAGATTCAGATGTGTGCTGGTCACTCACCTCATTAGCCTAGTAATTAAACATATATTTCCTCTGTATAATTCAAGGGTCTGTGTCTCCTGATGCCCTCACTGTATTTTAGAAAACATCAAAAAAAACCTTAGGAGACTGTTTTGTTTCTCTGATCCATGTCTACGGCTAGCTCTCATTCTCCAGTGGAAGTAAATTGATCTTAAGGAAATATCTGAACTCTTTATAGCCACAAGGATATCACTGTGTTATTTTCTTGCTGTTTCACTCTTAAGTCGGCTTTTATTTTTAGTAGAATTATACTTGCCCACAATTCAAAGAGTCGCCAACTTTCTCAAGGTACAGCAGCCCCTGTCCTTCCTCCCACCGGCAAACAGTTCAACCCTTTTAATAAATTTCTTGGTATTTACCTCTAAAGTGTAAATATTACCCTTTAATTGCTAGTTATTGACTTTCATTTTGTGACAATATTTATTGCATTTTGAGTATGGAAGATGGGGATTTAGCTCACTTTCACCCCTCCTCTTCCCCACAATACTTTCCATTTCTTCTTTTCCCTTTCTTTCCCATCATAATTTGCTTAGACCAATATTAACTCTCATGTTACTATGACAATGCAAATGCTATTCACAGCCAAGACCCATACATCACAAGACTCCTTTTCATTTCCTGAACAATGCTATTGCTTTTAAGATTTGTAAAAAATTAATAAACAGAAACTTCAATTAAATAGATTTGGGGGACCAGAAGGGGAACTCTCACACTCTGATGGTAGCAGAGCCCAACCTCTTCTTTCCTGGCAAGGACTTAGCCGATGAAGAGCCATGGGCTCTTTGCTCACTATGGCCCTCCCACCTGCCTCTCCCCACTGCATAAGAGTGTTCTCCTTCCCGTGCCAGGCAGGGACTTGCACGTGGCTCGCCATGGCGGCAGACCCCAAAATGCATTCTCTGCTGATCCCGAATAAACCCATCTTTGCTGGAGAAATATCTGGCATCTGTTGGTTTCAGGTCAACAGATTCTAATTTGCCCTCTCCACCCCATATGTACTTATTTATGTAGCCCTATACATTTCCTTTCAATTTGGTATTCTGTCAATTTCCTTCTGTATAACAAATATTGCCCGGAGGTTTCTGACCTGTTTCAACTGGAGCTGGTCTCCCTCGAGGTCTGTTTCACAGACGCTCTCCTGGATTTCTCCACCACCATGCTGAGGGCTACCTCCTCTTTTTTCCTTTACTGGATTCCCAGCTTCTCTCAGTTCAAGCCTTTTTGGCATCCCCTCTGGTTTTGGTAGCATCTACTTCCTGTATCATTCCAAATATAAGCATTTAAGAATTACACTTTTTGAGAGCTGGTTGGCCCAAATTCTCTTTAAATATCATCATACTTCATGAATCCCTGCAACTGCAAGGCCTTCTCGTACTCTGACCAGTCTCACCACTTAATGGTGCCAGGAATCTGAGTCATGGCCCGGCTGGATCACTGAATATCTCTGGCTCTGGGCACAGGTATTCCTATGTTCTACTCGCTCCCCATCAGTCCACCCTGCAAGCCTCCGTCAAACATTTCTTATTTACTCACATGCCCAAAGTAGCACCTGCTACCTGAGAGCTCTTCCTCTTGTCACCTGCACCTGCTCTGTCTGTACCAGTGTCTGCCTCAACCCACATCTATACTTGGTCCTTACCCAAGACCCTTCCTGTCTGCTTCTTTCCACATCGGTTTTCCAGTTCCTAAAAGAGCTGGGGTTCAAACGATTAATGGACCTCAGATGTCACACTCAGAAAATCATTATTATTTCAATATGTGTTCATTTATTGGTAGTAGTGACAGAGGTCACATTAGATTAACAGCCCATTAAGAACCTTGCCAGGCTCATGTATAACAATATACAGTTATCAAAATTTCACCATGTTTGGTGAAAACGGTGAATTTTCCTCAATGTGAAATCAATATCTTTAAACATTTCCCCCCAAGACCCCGTTTTCTGTATAAACTACTGAAACTATAAACATTATAATGACATGAACGCTAATTTTATTAATTCTGCTTGGTAAAGTGACTTATTACATTTTCTGTTTATTTGGAAATCTTAACATTTCAGATCCTGTTGGTTGATTTTGTTGTTCAGATCATGGGCAAGCTTGTTGTTTTTTTGTCTAGTAGTTCTATCAGTTATGGGGAGGCAGACGCTTAAGTCCTCAACTGTAATTGTGAATTTGTCTATTTTTCCTCTCAGCTCTATCAGCTTTTGCTTCATGTATTTTGAGGTTCTGCTGTTTGGGCCATAGACATTTAGGATCATTATGTCTTCCCAGTAGACGACCCTTTTATCATTATGTAATGTCATTCTGTGTCTCTCGTAATTTTCTTTGCTCTGAGGTCTATTTTATCTGATATTATTATAGCCACTTCTTTTTTTAAACTTCAAAAGGGTAAATACCAAAGAAAAATAGGTAAAAATGTACAATAGAATCCTGCAGAAAAATTAACCAATGCAAATAAATACTTAAGGAAATGTCTAATTAAGCAAATGCATAAAATATGAACCAGTTAATAGTCCAGAACATGCTTAATTGCATATTTCAGTCTAAGACCAATTAGCTATGGATAATTTAACAATAGTTGTTGCCGCATGTAAAATTTCAAATTAGATGTAAAAGATATACTATCATTCCATTTTGTCTGTGAGTTTTTTGCTTGATTTAATACTGGTGTACAATAAATAATATAGCTCAATTTTCTAAATACAGCTTTGACATTTTCTGATTTCAATCAATTGTTTAAGTCTACCTGTTATGCATGCAAAATCCAATGAAAATGGAAATCTTTCTATAGTAAGTGCCAAGGCACATGACACTCTATCAACTAGATATGTAGACATTTGATATCTTCCCTATGAATCCTTAGTATTTTAAACTCCATGTTACATGCTTTTTTTTGCAGAGGAATTCATTTAGACTTGCAAACTACTTCTCTTTCATTCTGCATCCATAAGGGAAGCAAGGAGATGAAATATTGTAAGTACATTTAATTTTAACTTAACTATAATTGGTTGGCATCTATGGTCTTTCTCAAGTGATGGATCCCCAATTTTTATAATAGAATAAAATATTATCAATATTAATGAGTAGCATTTTATCTTGAAGAATTATCATTGAACAAAAAAATACATCTAAAAGAGAAATGGGATGCCATCTCTAAACCAGTAAGAGTCAAATATTGATAGTAGTAGAAATTTTTAAGTAAAGTTAAACCTTACAAACATGATAGGAGAAACTGACAACTACCCTATGCGTGTGAGTTCATCCACTGCATCTCTACACTTTTATCATGTGGAGATTTTAAATCATTTTTGGGTTTCCTTGATCAACAGTGAGAGTAGCCGGTAAAAAAATGTGTGTTTGTGTGTATGTTTGTGAAGGGGCTTAAGATACTGACTTACTCCCGGTTGAGAAAGAATGAACACGATGTCCTTAAGACAATATGAAGGTACTTAGACTAAAGTGCAATGTAACGCATGCTGTTAGGGGGAATATATTCTTCAAAATGGATTTTGTTGGTTATCTGTGACAAAATGAAGCATCTTGAGTTTTATTGTTATTTAATTGATGGCCAGGTTTAGTGGGCATCTGCTAACTTTTCCAACACACTTTGTGCCTTTTTGTCCTCCCGATTTCCTTGAGAAAATGCACGCTTCCAGGCCTGCCTGCGGTTCTTGCGGTATGAACCCAAGTATCTATCCTGCTCACTGTAACCTAAACCAAAGCTGACCAGGAATCATCTGTTGCCATTTTTTCAGCAGTAAAGTATAGAATAAAGACAGATTGGGGGTGATGACATCCTTTGGATCACAAGTTTCAGGCTGTGAGGTCAGCTCCTGTCCTCGGAGGAGTCAGAGGTTGTTAATCTAACGCACAGCAGAAGAGAAAGATATAAAAACATGAAGACAGAGTCCAGATTGCCATGTAAAATCAGTTCTTAGTCGTAGTCCTTAGAAATGATGTATTTTTTCCTTTCTATGCTTGCTACATTCCTCTTTTTTTTTTTTTTTAAGCTCAAGCTTCTGTCACTGGCGTCCAAAAATCCTGACATACGTACTCAGGGCAGAACCAGGAGTTCCACAACTCCTATTCGGGGAAAGATTGAACTAGAATTCCTTCCTTCCTTCCTTTTTTCTCTACTTAAAGTCTACAAAATTTGTGGAAAAACAATCAGATGCTTATGTGGCTGAAGCTCAGGATTTCTTTCCTCTTAAGGAATAAAAGCCCCTTGTATAAAGATGATGACAATGTCCTAGGGGAAAGGGCAAGTTAATGGGAATATAAAACTTGGTCTTTCCTCAGTGTAGTTGTTTTCTAAAGTTAGCTGAGCCTTGAGTTAGGAACTGTGTGTGTCCACTAGCAGTTGGAGTCCTGTATTTGGCAAATCTTAAAAGAAAAAACCCAAAATGTTAAAGGGAAGAATGAATGCCTCTTCTACCCAACTTGATTTGGGATCAAGAATGACACATGGAACCTTTGGATAGACTGAAACTCAGAACCCCACATGGCTCTCAGCAAAAGCAGAGCAGAGATTCACAGTGTTGGAGAAAATGTAGAGAATCTTGCAGAGAGGCCACAAGGTGAAGCATCTGGATTGCCTGGGAATTGGGTAAAACGTCCACCCTTTAAGATGGGAAAGCAAAGGCAGCAACATTCAGGTTACACAGGAAAGTATCACCTAAAAATTAGATAAAGACTCAGCTGTGCATGGAAGACATAGCTAAAGAGGGTTGAAATCCTTTTCAGAAATTTCCATCCCCCCATGGAAGACCTCAGGTCATCTGTGGAACCCCTAGGCTTCTTAGAACACAGCTTGGAAAACACTCATCTCACCCAAAACCCTAACTGGAAATATTTTTTTAATTTTGAAAAATTTGTACCTTTAGAGAAGTTAGGTGAACAGCCAAAGTCAACAACTACATTTGATCTAATAAAACAACTGCATCTCATGGATACTTCCTGTCATGCAGCTCATGTTGAGTTTCAGTTTAAGCTCGTACAGATCATTTTGCTTCCAGTTCATCAAATATACAGGAAAACGTCAAACCCATCAAAAGGAGCTCTGGAATCTCAGATGTGGGCAGAGCCCTGAAGATACAGATGACGGAACAGCCTTTCCTTGAGGTGATTAAATTCATCGGGGTATAGTTGCGATTTCTAGCTGTCGATGTTGGCAGTTGTCTGGCGAGCAGTGTCCATTCTTTTCTGGGGTCCAGCATTCCATAATGGCCGCTGAAATGCCCGTTCAGAATATCACAGGTTTTTATTAACTCATTACGAAGAATCCCAGTGGTTTTCTGCATAAATTCATATTACTCTTCAGGAAACTGTGTGTGAATTGTTCCCTGCTCTGGACTCCTGCAGAAAGATGGTCATAATTCTAGCAGAGGCTTTACCAGCTTCTGAGAAATTAATCTGCTTATCTGCTTCCACTCCAATTTAGCCGCTGTTTTCAGGGAACAGCAACATTTTATCTATTTGTATTCCTTTCCCTTTTCCACACTCGGCGCGTGTCACTGGGTAGGTACCGTATATTCAAAACCTAGCTCATTTCTCAAAAGAGAAAGAACTATATATATATATATTTATAAGATATATACGTATTTAATACATATATGCATGAGTGTCTAACATACATTTTAGAGAAAATACACGGTATAATTATTGTTGTTATTTATTATTTGATCGTGTTATTGTTATAATGAACTGACCACCTTTGAGGCCTGCAAGCTGAGATTTAAAGAGGCCTCACAAGCCATTTAACACCCATTCAATTACTGAGTCCAACCGATACATACGAATTTCTGCTCCAAAATGCATTTGGCAAATATTTATTAAGAACACTGTCTGAAGAGGCCCTGGACTGGGGTTTGGGAGTCCAGCGGTGAAGCGCCCAGCAAAGCGGGGGACATCCCTGCCTGCCCTGCAGAGCCCGGGCCTCCCCCGTCCCTGCCTGACTTTGGGAGGAACTTCCACCAGAACTTTGTTGGGGAGGATCTCTCAGGATGGAAATGCTATGGGCTCCACTCCTCTTACCATGCTGAGGTCCTGGAAGCTTTCATTTTCAGAACAGTGAACTCAGAGGGAAAGACTGGCAGCGGGTGGCTTTAGCCCACGGAAATGGCTACTTTTTCTGAGCCCCATGAGACACGATTGTTGTGGTGAGGACGTGAAGGCTGTTAGCAGATGACTGTGCGCCATTTTGTTCCTTAACAGACTACGTAAGATGTCAGGACGGGTTTTCGAAAGAACAAATCTTAGCCTCCCCATTCCGGCTCAGCCTCTCTCAATTATGTTTTTGAGACTAGAAATAGGATCTAAAAACCGCAGTTATCTGAGCTTGTTATTGGTTGTCTGAACTGTTTGGGTAGCTCATGCCAGGGGTGACAGGGACCACTGCCTCAGACCCAGGAACCAGGTGCCCTCACTTGTTTCCCCAGAAGCCACCAAATTCCATGAGCCCAGCTTGTTACTGTGAATGTCATCACCCATTGGTTTTCTAAGCTAATTTGTCCAAGCAAAGTTCAGTACTTTATAATTGAAGAACTAAACCTCAGCTTTTATTTTACCTTCTAGTTAACTCCAAAAAGAATAATATTTTAAAAAGGATAGTGCATGTGCATACAAACACACACGCAAAGAAAGAGAAAACAACTTCTTCACAAATATTTCAGCATAAGCATCATACATATTTTTCCTGGTCTTATTGAACCTTCCAAAGCTTCTCTGTAAAGAACTGCTGGTCCTGATTCTATTAACAGGCTGGAAGGTGATGGAGAGAACTTCTTATTGTCTCTGTTCCCAGGGCTCTCCCTTTCCAGTTTCTACTCCAAACACACCTAAAAACAATCATTGAAGTTATGCAAGAAAAGTGTAGTATGTACTTCTCCATTAGCAGAAAGTTCCTTTTGAATACACTGTGAGATGCAGATGTTTCCCTCAGAAAACTCTCCATACGAAGGATCAGACCTTGCTTTTAGAATGTGAGTGAGTCATGTGTCATTACGTGGTACCGTCCCCTGCCAGGCCTCGCTGAATTATAACTTGTAATTCATACCTAAGAGGAAACGGCCAAACACTGCATTTTATTTAACTCCGTGTGAACTCAGCCTAAGTCTCAGGGGTCCTGTGATGTCAGGTGACAACAGCCCAATAAGGCTTGGTCCAGAAACCCTCTCGGGTATGCTGTGTGATAACAGTACCTGCTCAGACTGTTTCAAGTAAAGTTCCATTCTTTACATGAAAGTCCCTTTTCCTATGTCACAGATTCTCATTTTATTCTTCAAAACAAAAACATTTAGTGTTCATAAACATCAGTGTACTTAGCATTCTTAAATAAATTATGCGCATAATTGATAAATGATATTTTAAAGTCAACACCATCCATTCTAAAGCTTCAAATAGTAGTGTAGACTTTGAGTGTCTGTTGGGTTGTTTCTGGACCAACTACCCAATGACAAGGGGGAGACTCTCAAACAAAACGTCGTCTCCTTTCTCTGAACTTTCAAGATTCCACGATAATGTTCCAGAAGGACATCGTGATGCTGCCGTTACTACATCCACGTGGTCTTTCCCTCCACTTCCTCTCTGGCTTCCTCACCTCACTGTATTCACCAGCATAGCTTGGGCTTCCGAATATGTAAAGAAAAGTATATGCTTGATGTCCCTGAGTAGAAAAGCTTGCAATTTAAAAGCAATTGTTTTCTTTCCTTTTTCAGACAAGCTTCTCCTTTAGTAACCTAATGTTATTAGGGTACACACCTCCTCAACAGGCATGATCTTAAAGGGTTATATTACGATAAGTAAATGTTTCACCTCATAAGGTCTCATATAGGGAGGAAAGAATTGATAGATTATGGAAGGAGAGAATGAGAGAGAGAGGATGAAAGGAAGGAAGGAGGGAGAAAATAGAAAAAAGCATGTAAGTTACCAACTTTGGGAAAGAGTCAGATGAGAAAAAAACAAAAAAAAGAGGAATGATTCACATCTTGAGTCTGCACAAATGTGGAACGGACATTATTTACAATGAAAGCCAGAGATGATGGCTTTAGGATAGAGGCTGAAAGAATTGATGGGCATTCTGTAAACACAACGCGTAATGTACCCGTCTAAAATGATCGTGTTCCTGGAATATCTATGACTATCAAGCAGTGCGTTATCACTTGGAAAATCCAGGAGTCACTGGGTCCTAAGAGGCTCTAGAGTCTGCTTTTCAAAGGCCAGTTCTCACGGGGCTGTGGGTCTCTGGAGGTGCCAAGTGGAATGAATAGCACTTGAAGTCCTCTAATTGGGTCCTCAATCCAAGAGTCGTCAATTAGCATATGAAGTACTTTAATAGGAACCAGCACCTTAAAGGTTGGTCACTTAGCATCTAATGTGTCCTTACTGAAATTTCACCAGATGGCGGATGATCATAAAGGCTGTGAGAATCTTTTTGTTATTGGTGAAGTGAGTGGTGTTAAGAATGCTAATTAGGAAGAATGTCCAGACCCTGGCAGTCCAGCGGGGCAGAGCCCTTGGAGCAGCACCTGGGTCTAGAGGTCCAGTGGCCCGAAGTCGACTTCCGTCACAGCACTGACCCCAAGAGTCCCGTTTTGTCATTGTCACGGCATCTGCTTCCAGCCTTCCTAGGACACAGAGCGGGACCTCTCCCAAGCGCGGGGCAGATTCTGGACCGTTTTTGCCTGGTTGTGTCACACTCCCATGGCCATCACTCCGTCTATTTGATGATCCCACTCTGGTCCTTCCCACACACTGTTTACATGCCAGGCGCATCCTTAGGGATGGTCTGGATTCTCATTCTGTGTGTAGGAAAGAGACTTCCACAACAAAACTCTCAACATTCAGGTACAGTGATGTGTAGGAATTTCCGGCCATGCCCCGTAACTGGGGCAGGGAGACCAGGGAGGGGACCCCCGGCGGGGTGCGCTGGATACTCACCCTCTGCAGGGGACCCCCAGGGGAGAGTAGCACCGAGGGGAGGGGGGGCAGGAAGGACGTTGTCAAGACAGGGCAGCTCCACGGCCGGCCTCGCCCCGAGCGTCTTTGAGCTTCTCTCCTGCCATTTGCTGGCACGCGACTGGCACGGGGGCGGTTCCGGGAGCCCAGGGGTGGGTCCGTGTCACTCATCTTCTGTCTCCTGCTGCGATCTTTCTCGCTTCTCCTCTACTCGCTCCTGTTCTCTTCCCTCCGTGATTAAAGGAAAAGGTAATAACAATGAGCCACGCTTGCAAAGGAGTAGGCCTTGTTCTTCTGTCTCTTGGACTAATAAGATGCCTGACGACGCAGAAAATTTTAAAGTATAGCTTCCCCTCTGAGATCTGTATTTGGAGGCTACAAGCCTACGTAGAGCAGACTTTTCGTTAATTATGGGATGATTCCTGTGCAAAGGAAAGGAGGCCAGGCCTCCGTGGTCCTGGGAGAAGGATGATACTTTGAACCTTTCGGGGCTGATGACCATGCCCTTTCCCGGTGTCCTTCAGTGAGTGCACACCCCGGGGCGGGTGGGAGAGGAAACAACCTCCCTGTGTGTCTCCTTTACACAGCACTTCTGGCCCCAGAGGTGTGGGTTTTCCCACACCAAGCAGTTCTGCAATGCCAGCTGGGCAGCCTACGGTTTAACTCAATTCCGACTCTGTCTTCCTGGCGTTAGCCTCTGACCCCACAGGCTAAGGGCTCAGTCCCGCAAGACGCCCCCCATCCCTTCAGACGCCAATCATGAGTCCAGGTTGTCACCTGTGCTTCTGATCGATCGGCCAGAGGTTGGATGTTCCAATGACCCCTCCTCAGATTTGATTCATTTGCTAGAACAGCTCACAGAACTCAGAAGCATTTTACGTCCTAGATCATCGGTTTACTGTACAAGAATAAAACCTGGAGCAGCAGATGGAAGAGATGCACAGGGCAGGATAAGGGGAGAGCACAGAGCTCCCAAGCCCACTTGCCAGCACCTCCACGTGTTCACAACCCAGAAGCTCTCTGGACCCCATCCTCTTGGGTTTTTACGGAGGCTGCATTACGCAGGCATGACTGATTAAGTCATTGGCCATTGGTGATAGATCCAAGTGCCAGCCCCTCTCTTCCCTCCCCAGAGGTCAGGGGTGAGGCTGAAAGTTCCCATCCTCTAATCACCAGGTTTGTTCCGCTGGCCACTGGCCCCATCCTTCAGGGCTTTCCAAAAGCCACCTCATTACCATAAGCTCAAGCGTGGCTGAAAGGGGCTTGTTATGAATAACTGAAGACATCCTTATGTTGTTATCACTTAGGAAATCCCAGGAGTTTTAGGAGCTTTGCAGGAGAAATGATGGGGCCTCTTCCTGGCAGGAAAGGGGCCTCTTCTCTAGATTCAAGCTTGGGGAACACTGGTCCGAGGCCAGCTGTTGGAAGGGGACACCAAGGACCAGGATGGAGAGCTCGCCCTGGGGCGGGGGATCTGTGTGGGAACCTCCACACAGGGAGGGCCTGAGGCGGCACCGAGGATGCTGGTTGCACCGCAGCTCGTGACTTGGGCCTCAGTCCCCTTTAGACCTGCCGTTCTGCTCTGAAAGCTTGTTCTGAGAAGTGGTTAAGAGTGAGCACGACGCTGGTGCGCGTAGGGTGGAGGGTCCTTGCGAGGGGACAACACGCCTGGGGGTCGTCCTGTTTCCCCAGCTCTCTGAGCTCTTTCCTCTCCTCCGCTCAGCTGTTGTGAGGCGACGGTCATTCTTATTTCACCAAATGTGCTTTGACCTGATACTTGCCTCTAGGTTTATTAGGACTGAACTGCCTTCCCGATAGGTACTGCCCCCTCCACGTAGACCACCTCCGAGGGGCCAGGCTCTGCGGTCTCCTCTGTGGGACCTGGCACGAGGGTGGCCCACAGAAAACATGCAATAAACACTGGTTCCCTCAATGAATTACTGTTCTTTGTGGATCTGCAGGTACTTTGGGGGGCTTCCCATGCATGATAATAAATTTGGTTTCGTGGTATTTCTGATGCCTTTAACAGCTGTTGAGTAAACTAAGATTTGAGTTCGCATTAATCTCATAGAATGTTTTTTAAAAGAAGATATATTAATGAGATGCCTTACCCAAATGTCATCCCATTAAGGCACCATTTTCGAAGATGTCAGGTGCAAGTCAGCATGATCTCCACAGTATTTAATTTTGGGTTCATTTCTTTTATCTTAAGACAAAATGTGTATTTCTTCTAGAAGGCATTATTAAAAAAATCAAAATCATATATGTATGATTCACTCTCATTTTTTCCAGTGGGCATATCCCCAAGATACACTGCCATCCTTAAAGTTAGAACAAACACCTTCAGCAATACACACAACAGCCGATTCTTCTCACTCTAAAACTTAGTAGATCTGTTAGAAAATGCTAAATCTTGGCAGCCTCACTAGCAGGTTTTAATGTGCTTATGAATTGACTAAAATTAAGTTGAAATTATTTTAGGGGATTCTAAGCTGATAGCGTAAGTTAAATTCATCTGAAGAATAATGATGTGTCAGAGGTAAACCACACAGAATATTATTTAAATTGATAGGCACATTTAATGTTTCACTTCAGTATTTTTGGTTTAGATTCAGCATAGAACTGCAGTCAGACAACTGGTAATGAAAATATTAATTGGAATAAAATTGGGGGAACAGGAGTGTTTTTCAACATAGTAGGTGGGCAATCACAAAAGGGAAAATGCTGAATAAATGCCACAGACTTTTTTTTTTTAAGAAATGTGAAAACTGAACGTGAAGGTACTTTTCTTCAAAGTCACATTTGGAATACGCTTACTTGCACTTAGGCATTTGCGAGATTTAACATTTGTCTTTTAAAGCCTCAAGTTCCTGCCATAATTAAATTATTCTTTGAATTATGTGAACTAGAGTAGCAATAGTTTTTTTTTAAATTCAAATGTAACATCCAAATAGTTTTTGAAGTTAGTATCCACACTGTATGTGCCTGTGAAATGTTTAAAATCTGCATCTTAATCTTCAAAGTGAAAAAGGTGATTCCTCATCTCTAGGAACATCACTGGCAGAAGAATTAAATTTTGTCTAAGCAGCAGATGCACGAAGTAACAAGAATCCACAGAAACATGTCTGGGAAGAGCAAACAGTAGGCGCTCTGCCCTAATTACTGGAGCAGCCTGGGCCGAGCAAGCGTCCTCATTGGTCCGTTGCTTGAAGCCCTTCTCACCTCCGGACTGGCCTCAGCCTGAGAGGCCGCCCTGCTCCAGCCACTCACTCCCTACCCGCCTGCATCAGTGTGGTTCTTTCATGCACTTATGACAAAAGCGCTACATTAGTGATGTTTTCACATCTCCTCTCCATTTTTCTCTGCAAGACCTTATGGACAAAGGTGCTTTTGTCTATTCACTGAATCCCTGTCACCAAGAACCGTACTTGGAACCTTTAGACATTCCACACATGGCTCCGGAATGAATGCACAAGTGAGTGAGTGAATATGACAAAAAGTCTAAACAAATTAATGTATTTGAGATAAACACAAAGATTCCGTTTTCTCAGTCGGTTTCACTGATTGTCACCTGGATTGATGAACGCATAAAATTAACAGGTCTACTTTATGACACACAAACATCCTCTTTCAGTGAGACAGCAGCAGAAGGGATCCAGAGGACACACTGGTGCCCACGAAGGGCAGAGGGAGTGGCGGGGGGGGGGGGGATGCGATCGTACTCGTTCAGAGACAAACCGACCAAAGCACCACATGCTTTGGGTTAGCAGCAGCTTTTCTCACCAAGGGGGAGCCGCAAAGCAGGGTGGGAGCAGAGCAGGAGAGAATGTGGGCGCGTGGGGAGGGAAGGGAGGTGGCAGGGAGCCTCGGAGAGCAGAGAGGGGAGGGAGGGGGTCCTACCTAACCCATCAGACGTCTGCTCCCTTCCCTTATTATTTGATATTCCTAATCTCTGGCAGTCAACTTCTGTGCCCCTCATCCCTGATGATAAAGTATAAAATACGCCATGGCCCTTTTAATCTTGTTACATATACACTTAAATGAGGGCAGCAAAGATCCTAGGGTAAAAGGAGCCGGAAGATAACTTTGGTTCCAGGTCTCCCACCTGAAAACAAACGCCCCAACTAGACAACGCGCCCTCTACAGGCAGAAGCGGAAACACGCCCTGACTGATGGCCTGGGTCACGGGCGGCGCCTCCAAACTCGTCCATCTCTGCCCGTCTGTCCATCCTCCCTCTCCCTCCATCTGCTCACTGAGAACATTCTGGAGGGGACACTGCACACCGGCCCCACTGCAAATAGCCTCCTCTCTGTTCTGTACCCCTGGTTAGCACAGCACTGACCCCCAGGATGGAACAGACACTGACTTTCCTGTGACTCTGGGTGGATCTCGGGCAGCAAAGGCTGGGAGGCAGCTCCGGCCACAGCCGTTCCCGGGGCCCGTGGGTGAGGATGGGCTCGTGGCGGCCTCGCCTCATCCCTGGCTGGTCCTATTTGAGCCGTTAGTCAACACAGCAGAGAAGCTCGCCTCCTGGTAAGCAGGAAGGCTGCTGAGGGTGCTTTTGGATTTTGGAGTGACAGTTCACACTGAACGTTACAATGTTCTGCATGATTGAAAGAATCCCACGACAAGGCTTTTTTCTTGCTTTCTTTTTTGCTTTTGACAAAATGCGTGCTGGAGGAATGCAAACTCTGGGTGCAGCTGCAGTAGGACTAAGGGCACCTCTGTGGCTTCTGTGATGGAACAAAGGCACTGGCGTCCCACATTCTACTGAGAATACATGACTACTAGGCTAGTCTCAAATATCCCAGTGCACTTATGTCCCACTGATTGAGTCATTTACTTTATAGTTTCCTTAAAATAATAAGGAAAAAAAAAAACTGGAAAAGATATCTAGCCTTTTCACTGCAAATGTCTGGGTTCTAGTTTCAATTCTAATCAAAAGTGTAAACATCAAGGCTGTCCTGTGAATGTGAAGGAGGCTGGGTACCTGGGGTGAGACCTCTTCTCTCCTTCCTAAAGAGGATGCTGTGGACCTGCACTGGCAGATGAAACGCATCCACGGAGAGACTGGCTTCTCAAGTGATGTAGTAGTGACACTTAGTGTGACACAAGGATGAAGGACCCAGGAAGCAGGGAGAGCTGAGAGTACAAGAAAAGGAACAAAGAAGCAGTAAAAGAACCAGGGAGATTGTTTCTTCCCAGAGTCTGAATCTGAAAAAACTAAAACGTTGATCCTAGTTTTATAACACACTTCAAATTCCACAATTTTAGTGTCTTTTATAGTAACACTGGATTTAGCTTCTCTTTTTCTGCACAGTATTTTACCTGGGGAAATAGTCAATGGATGGAATTCCTTGTCTCTCAGCAATACTTCAACGATGGAGCCTCCCCAGATTAAAACTAAAGACTCAACAACTAGAATATTTATTTAGTAGTTTAGGCTTAATTTCTTACATCAGGAATTAATGTTTTCCCTCAATTTAATTAATACTAATTTTAAATTACCTATATTTAATCGTATGTGTTAATGCTTAAGTTTCCCATAATTAACTAGCATTTGCATGTAAAAAAGGATTTTTTTTTCTTAGCTAATATCTCAAATCCCTAGCATAGTGTCAGGGCCATAGTAGGTGCTCAATAAATATATGCTGGGAAACAGAAAAAAGTATAATAAACTAAACTAAATAAGTTTTCAATGCCCTACAGCAAGGAGCACTAGGAATAGAGGAGCCTGGGGTACGCAGGCTTGATTACTCGTGGCAACAAGAAAAACCACACACTGAGGGAACCATGGGTGTGTCCATAAGTTGGGATAGAAAGGGTTTATTAATAAGATTGGGGCTCATGTAAAGTAATATGGAGAGGGAGGGAAGCAGGGCTGTTCCCTGGACTGGATGCTCTCAGGAAGTAGAGGTAATTCTTGATCCAGTATCTCAATGAACCTTATCTGTGAGGCCTAGGGATGAAGTGGGACTAAATCTATAATTAGAAAAGAAGCAGCGGATACTCCTATTACCCAGGATGGGCTGCTTGGTCATATTTGTGGTTTGACAATGCTCACGCTTTTGATATGTTCAGATGTGATTATGGTTATATTTGTTTCTACGGCTGTCATAACAAAATTCCACAGACAGCTGGGCTTAAACAACAGAAGTTCATTTTCTCACATCACTGGGGGCTGGATGTCCAAGATCAAGGTGTCAGCAGTGCTGGTTTCTCCCGAGGTGTCTCTCCGTGGCGTGCAGACAGACAGCTTCTCGCCGTGTCCTCACATGGCCATTCCTCCGAGAGCACATGTCCCTGGTGTTGCCTCCTTTTCTTAAAATGTCACCAGTCCTATTGGATTAGGGCCTCACCCTCATGGCCTCATTTTACCTTAATCGCCTCTTAAAAATCACCTCCAAATGTGGTCACATGCTGAGGTCCTGGGGTCAGGGCTTCAACATATAGATTTGAGGGTGGAGGTTATGTTCAGTCCTCAACAGTAGTGAGTCTGATTTTTGATCCATCACAGAATGGTTCTATTTCCTGTTGGCTTCTGTGAAATTGTTCATTTCCAACAGGTCGATGTCCGGTTCTGCAATTGCATTCTGAGGGTCATTCTGAGGAGCTCAGCCCTTTCAATTTCCTCTCCCAATAATCTCACAAGCATCATGTTCACCGCATTAAAATATATCCCCTTAAATCTACAGTTGTGTCTAGTACCTGCGACCAGATTCTCACTGATTTTCCCAATGAAGACTCTCCAAGGTCAGGTTTCCTTGTGGAGCCTCCAGGCTGGCAACCTGTATGCCTCTTGAGATTTCCCGGCCCTCACCTTCCTCATGGTTGATGGGTGTGTATTTTCCATGCATATTTCTAACTCTCACTAGGTTTTAAGTTGCTTTAAGAAGAGGGGCTCCATTTTACTTATCTTTGCGATTTTAATCTCTCAATGCTTTGCTTACAATAAAGCTCCACCAAGTACTGAATAAATAATATAAAAACAGTCTTTATCAGCATATATTACACATCAGTATTTCTTAACTAATTTTGATAATATCATAGTTTTTTTTGCAAACATGCCTTAAGGATTAAAATAACCTTTTCATATCAGACATTATAATCAACTCCCATTATTTTCAGCATAAAGAATCTTTAATTTAAGATGATTCATTTTCCAAAAGCTTTTGTGTAATTTGAAAAATGAGACAGATAAAAGACAAGGCAATTTCTCATTGGAAACAATAACAAAGAAGGCTTCTAGGTTTAGGCTTACCTCAATTTAGGGAAACTCAGTCTCCGTAGTATTGCTAGAAATCCGGCTCTCAGAATAGGAGCAAAGGAGGCGGGTAAGCAGCAGCCGTGATCTGAATGGGTCACTGGTGAGGAGACCCAGACGCAGGGCCACACCAGCAGGGGCTCCTGGCCAGCCTGTAGCTTCACAGTCTACTCTTTCATAGCATGGCAGAGGTCACCTCCACAACCTTTACTCAAGAGTAAGTGCCGTCATTTTGTACTCCTAAATGAACCTGTGTGTGTACCTGGGCTAGAGCACCGAGCTGCGGGCAGGTGCACCAGGGCTAATTCTGCCCAATGCAGGGATGGGAAGACATTTGTCCAAGGCTCCAGCTGTGGTCATTTCAGTGCTGACTTTTCACCTTTCGTGAGATGAGATTGGAGGAGATGTGCCCTCAGGACGTTTAGCAGTCCCCCAAAGAAAACAAGGATGCCAACAGTAAAAACAATTACGATTTTCTAGTTCTCCTTTTTCGGGCACTATTGTCTCTTAGAAAGAGAGAAAGATAGCTATGATGGAGTCTTTGGTTTTCCCTTCTTAAAATTAAAAGAAAATGAAAACAAAACAAAGCCAGAGGCTGTTGTTTCCTGAAGCAGAAAATTAAGAGTTTATGATTCTGAAAAAAGAGTCTGTGATTCTGAAAAGGAGAGCGACTCTTTTCTTTGGTTCTACTGGGAGAGAACCCTGTCTCCTCCTGAGAGTGGCTATTTTCTTTGAAAACTAATTTGCTAAATTTGTTCTTGAAAACTGAGTTGGATTAGGAGTTTGGCTATCTAGTTCCAGAATATGTCTGTTAACACCGGTTACTGAACAGGAGGTAAAAGTGACGGAATTCAGAATAGTAAGAAAACTGAAGATGAAGTTTGGCAAAGGGATTTCTCTTGATAGGAGATTTTCCCACTTTATGTATCTCATTAATTCATTCAAATATCTACTAAGAACCAGGTGAGGGCAGGCCATGGAGCTACTGCCAGACTTACAAAAATAATGAGGTTAATCCTCTTTCCTACCATTCAGAGCAGCGGTAGAAAGCGCTACCACTTTCCTAATTTCCAGATTCCTAAACAGGCTGCAGGATATGGGGACTTACCTACTAGTTGGCCTCTGAACACAGAATATCGATGTGAGCTTGAACTCGACGTCCCACCACTTTGGGCTTTTTGGTGTTTTCAGTACAATGAGGTCGTTGTTTAAAGTAGAGGACCTCTGATATCTCCTATCTCTAGGATTCCTGAAATGAAATAAGAGAAGAAAGTCCTATATCGAGTAAAATAACATAGATATTAGTAATTGGGACCATGTGACATCACTTTAAAAGTTTAAAAATTCACTCTCTCTAGTATTTGAAATGCTTTTATTTATTTGATATTTCGACTGTTTCTTCTTCTACTTAAATAATTATTTATTTGTTTTGGCAAACTCTAAAGCATATACACATTTCTTAAGACCCCTTCTTGCTTATCAGGAATACTGATTTCCAAGAGAGCTTTCAAGCTGGCTCTCTCAAGAAGCATAACAAGGGATTTCACCCAGGTCTCTGGGAGCACACTCAAGAATCTTCTGGAGTTCTACCTTGGGAAGGACCACAGCTACCTGCCGGCACCAAAAATGGTGGCCCTCGCCTCGGGGAGGCCCGCATTTAACTGCTGCTCTACCCATCAGAATCTGTTCTGTCAGCTTGCTTTTTTCTTTCACCAGAGTTTCAGCAAATGCCTCCACATTGTTCACATGGTAAACATATTTGACATGTGCTCTGAAGAAAGAATAAATCAGTGTATTCAGCATATCACACAATATTTAGAAAATAGATTTGTTTTCCCTCTTGCGGACTTTGAAGTCAGAAATATACAAACGGCTGTGAAACATCTAACTGCCATCGAAGGCCGTTTTCTCTGAGGGAAAAAATGAGTGTGCTTTTACTAAAACAAGTTGAAGAGTGATTGCCAAAGAGCATTGGGTGGAAACTCGCCTTTCAACTCTGTGGTACCTTTTTCATCTCTACTGGAAACTGGATTAACTCAAAGGTTTTCCTTTCTCTTTTCTCACTTTTTTTTCCTATTTGTATTTCTAAGACCCTGAGCAAAGTCTTTCATCTGAAAATCCACAGACTAACCTCCTTAAAATGCATGGCAGAAGATTCTGAATATCGTTTTGGCAGATGTTTCTACAGTTTCCTCTGTTCAGTGTTATCTGAATTCTTCTCAAATCAGTTCAAAGAAGTTTTACATACACAGTATGCTTATAGTCTCCAAGACTGAACTGCAGTTTGGAAGTCTCATATTAGTTAAATAGGCCACATACATGGCATGAAACAGAATGGGAAATTTGACCAGGAACAGTAGGAAATAATCTAAATCTTACAACCCAAACCAAGGAATCTTGTTTAATATGGAATATTTTGGAGCTGACTCTTATTATCTATTTGTCAAATTTGAAATAGTATTATTTTTTAAAATACTGAAAGTTCTACCAATTAGATTTTTTTTGTTATCCTGTAGACAGAGGCCAACCAGAATTATGACAATAATTTTTAAAAGGATATTGAAATTAGCCCCGTATGCACCACCTAGTTCAAAGAAATTTGACAATTTTATTTTACTTCTACTCTATTCTACCCTAACCAGCGTACATTAATCAGTGCTCAGTGCGTTCAAGGCAAAACACTGGAAATTGTAGGAAAAAAGGGATTGTTATAAAACTACCTGTCAGAAAGTGAGTATTTTTATGTTTCTGCATGGTTAGAGCATTCTGAACAAATTTACTGGGACCTCGGTTAAAGGATAAGCCTGGAAGCTGCTGAATCACTGGTAAGGGACCTGCCTCCCTGAAGGTATGTGTTTACAGTTCAAGGAGGACGAGATTTGGAGCCATGTGGACAGTCCTGAGGTTGTAAACTCAGAATGCTTGTCCCGTCTCCCTCTGAAGACATTTATTTATATTCCGAAGAGTGAGAATCCAGGACCCCGCCCCTTCTCTCCTGAAGAAAAGTGTTTACACCAGGGAGCAAAGGTTTTCCTCCCTTTATGAGAGAAGAGGGGAGTGGTGGCTTACAGGGGTGCCACTCTCATGTGAGCTCCCAGATTCATGTTTTTGGGATTTCTCACCTATGGCAGGGACCCTGATACATGCAGGGTAACACCCGGTTCCCGTCACGAAACCCCAGATACGGGACAGATTGAGCAAGGAAAACCTATGTAGCTACAGCTCTAAGTAGGAAAGTATAGTCTGTCTCTGTATCAGAAACCATGTGTCCACTTTCAGGATAACACAAATATATTGATTGAGTGACTGATCAATAGATGAATGATAGGTTGATAGATAGACGTTGGCTCCGTAAGTGGAGAAATAAACATCAAAGAAGGCAAATTTTAAGTGTCCTAAGAAAAATAACTAATTGTTTTGGAGGAGATTTAAGGAAGGTTAAATTACAAACGGTAGACGGCAATCTGAGGAGGTGCCTTGAAGTCATTTGCTTTTTCCACTGGTCTAGAGTGATAACAAGAGTCCTAGGACTAGCTTGAGGGTGGAGGAACACTCATCCAGATGGAGGGATAACCGGGGCAAAGCAGGGCCAGGGCCGCTGCAGAGTCTGCAACACAGCACGTTATCTAAGGAGGAAAGGGCGGAACTAGAGGCCACATTTGAATCACATGCTGGAGAAGCACATGCAGTTTTGAATAACTTGGGAGCTACTTCAGGTTCTTCAAAGAAGAATGACATGATCAGAGATTTTTTTTCCTTAAAGAATTTATCTGGCATATCTGAATGAACATGGCATTCTATATGCTTATGTGTGTTATTTAACTAAAAATTAAATATATATTTCAAGTTACCCTCCAAAATTATCTGATCTTTTGTGTCTGTTCAATCACCTAATGCTTTCAGAAGAAACCCATTTTGAGGTCAGCTGATGAAAAACACTCTGAAAGGATATTGACTCACCTCTCAAAATGTTTTGAACCCAACTGAACTGCAAAATTATCAAATTCAGAAATGTCTAATAATTAGAGTTTATTTCTTCTAACAGTCTGCGTTGTTTTGTTAAGGCCACCATAACAACACACGACAGACAGAGTGGCTTAAAAAACAGAAATTTATTTCCTCACGGTCTGGGGGCTGGACGTCCAGGGTCAAGGTGTCAGCAGGGGGGTGCTTCTCTCGTGTCTTCTCCCAGTTTGCAGATCTTGCTGTGTCTTCACACGGTCTTTCCTCTGGATCCATCCCAGGAGTCTCTTCTTTTCTTTGAAGGATGTCGGTCATTTGGGATTTGGGACCACCCTAACTTAATCATCTCTCTAAAGACGGGCTCACGTTCAGTAAACTCGGAGAGGGTTAGGGCTTCAACACATGAATTTTAGGTAAGGGGAGAGTGCACACTTCAGCCGATCACAGTCTCTTGTGTATTTAAAAGCCTTAAGCCATGTCTCCTGAAATCCTCTATAGCTGATTTTCCACAAACACAGTGTTGTCCTTTGCTAGAGTGCTTGTAACCCTGGCAAATTCACACCATTTGACATCTAAACCTGATTTGCTTTTTGAAGCATGAGTGGAAGGAAAAGAATATTGCGATTCAGTAGGGTGCTAAGAGTCTCATTTTTTTGTCTTTTAAATCTTTTTTGTCCCTTTTCTTCTGACGTGTTATCTGAGGCTTGCTGGCAAATGGACAGACAGATTCTCCATGGAAGTGTATGAATGGTCTTCAAGGGATATGTAAAAGAAAATAATTTTCCAACTTTACAAACATCAGGGTTTCAGAACATTTGGTTTAGATTATGATAAAATAATTTATGAGAGTAATTTTCTTTTTCAGAACCTCTGTGTGGGTTGCCTTTATTTTTCAGCCTCTCTACTGATGAAAATATTATAGTTATTTAAAACCCTCTGTTCACTCCCAAATTAAGAGATCCTTTGTGTAGACACCTGTGTATATTGTATAAACTGACAGATACATATCTAGTGCCTGAATCAACTACATGGCAGATGATCATGAAGAAGAATTGGTCTCTGCCTTAAAGTAACCTATCGGCTGGTGGCATGCGAAAAATAATTATGAAATTCCCTAAAGCAACAAAAATTATTTGCAAACGAGTACTTTTCATTAAATTACTAAGGGCCTCATTCTTATGCTGGACAGAAGGCTTATGAATTAAAAAATGCAAGTTATCAACTTGGAAATGAAAATGAATCTATTTTATGCCAGTGTGTTTGCAAACAAGTGCTTCTCTTATAATATGCGACTGTTCAGAACCTGGGAAGCACCCAAGGCGGAATCTGAGGAGGGAGGCGCATCTGGTGAACTCCATCAGAATAATGAACATAAATGGCGTGTTCTCTGACAGGTGGTTGGGGGCATTTGACCAAGACCATCAATTACTTAGTGACACTTTTCAACATTTATAAATCTTATTGCTTAAGTTTCCAGGGAAATCGTTTCCCAGGTTTGGGAGAAGAAAAACCTCCAAGAAAGAAAAGCACTTGTTTTCTCTGGGATCTGCTATAAAAAGTATCAATTACGGGAGGACCGCCCAAAACCATGAAGAGCTGCAGGGTACGACAGTAGGCTGCTACAGAAGATAGAAGATGTCTGGATTGGAACAAAATAATCTCCGGACCTCAGTTTTCACTTCTTAGGCAATGGATTTAGAGAATTTCAAACACAAGAAATTTAAATATTAATGAAAGGGAAGCACATGTCTTCTGTTTCTGGCCACAGTGAAGTAGCCAGTATCACACTCAGCCTCTTGAAATAAATAACTATGAAACCTGGACAAATATGTATAATAATTGTTTACAGGAGATGGACAACTACCTATGCAGCCTGCAAACATGGAGAGAAGGCTTGGTGAGCCACAAGCTCCACTTGGAGATGCTTTCTGAGTCAGGAAGGCACAGCCAAGGTGGAGAGCAGCTGTCTCACTGGGTGAAGATGACAAAGACCAGAGCAGTGAGGTTCTAGCACAGCTGGGATTTGGGGGGAAGAAGTACTTGAAAAGGGAGCATCGTGAGGAGGGAATGGCAAAAGTCTACGTGGAAATTCGTCTTCAGCCTTTGACGGACTCCTGAGCTGCATGCACAGGAGGTCCAGGACACCTGAGGGACATGGCTCCCAGGACAAGGTGAGATTCCAGAGCCCTCACCTGCTGGGGAGACAGTGCAGTTGGTGTCCAATCAGACGGGAAATTTTGTTGGATATTCTGAGAATCTATAAGGTAAATATTGACATTGCTAAAAGGAGACAGAATTCCACAATTATAGTTGGGAATTTTTACACAAGCACCACAAAATTGACAGAACAAGTAGATAAAAATCTGTTAACTATATAGCTCTGAACAGTGCTTTGAACAACCTTGTTGATATGACATGATATGATATGATACATATACACACATATACATATATAGGTGTATGATATATACCAAACCCAATAATTATAGAACTCGAATTCTTTCCAAATACTTTTAGAGCATTTACTAATATTTTCCATATGCTGATTCTCAAAGCAGTCCTCAACAAATTTCAAAGGATTGAAATCATTCAGACCTTGGTTTTTGACTAAGGTGGATTAAACAGATAAGGGGAAGTTCACCCACAGATTAGAAATTAAGCATTACATTTCTAAATAAGTCATAATTAAAAATTCAAAGCAAAGTTTAGAAAAATAATTTAATGAATCCTAATGAAATTTCAAAATATCAGTATGGATAGAAAAAAGTAAATTAATGCTCAGAGGGAAATTTATTAACGATAAATATATAAGAAAAAGATAAATACCTAACCTTCCATCTCAAGGATCTAGAAAAATGGCAGTAAACAAAACATAAAGCATGTATAATTAAGAAAATAGGATAAGAACAGAAATCAATAAAATGGGAAAATAAATGAATGCCACAAAGGAAACCATAAACGAAATGAAAAGATAACCTATGGAATGGGAGAAAATATTTGTAAACAATGCGACCAACAAGGGATTAATTTCCAAAATATTCAAACACTTCATACAGCTCAATATCAAAAAAACAAACAACCCAGTCAAAAAATGGGCAGAAGATCTAAACAGACATTTCTCCAAAGAAGGCGTATAGATGGCCAACAGGCACATGAAAAGATGCTCAACATTACCAAGTATTAGAGAAATGCAAATCAAAACTACAATGAGGTATCACCTCACACTGGTCAGAATGACCATCATCAAAAAGTCTACAAACAATAAATGCTGGAGAGGGTGTGGAGAAAAGGGAACCCTCCTACAATGATGGTGGGAATGTAAATTGGTGCAGCCTCTATGGAAAACAGTATGGAGGTTCATTAAAAAACTAAAAATAGAGCTACCATATGATCCTTCAATGCCACTCCCAGGTATATATATCCAGAGAAAACTAGAATTTGAAAAAATACATGCACCCCAAGTTTCACTGCAGCACTATTTACAATAGTCAAGACATTGAAGCAACCTAAATGTCCATTGACAGATGAATGGATAAAGAAGATGTGGTGTATACACACACACACACACACACACAATGGAATATTATAAAGCCATGTGCAGCAACATGGATGGACCTAGAGATTATCATACTAAGTGAAGTAAGTCAGGCAGAGAAAGACAAATATCATATACTACTGCTTATATGTGGAATCTAAAAACTGATACAAATGAACTTATTTACAAAACAGAAATAGAATCACAGACATAGAAAATAAATTTATGGTTACAAAAGTGGGGAGGGAGGGGATAAATTAGGAGTTTGGGATTAAAATATACACACTACTATATATAAAATAGATAACTAGCAAGGACCTACTGTATAGCACAGAAAACTATACTCAGTATCTTGTAACGACCTACAATGAAAAAGAATCTAAAAAAGAATATATATATATACACTATATATGTACAGCAATGTGATTCAGTTATACATACATATACATATATATATGTGTCACTTATTAATTTTTTTCTGGCTGTGTTGGGTCTTTGTTGCTGCGCACCGGCTTTCTCTAGTTGCGGCAAGTGGGGGCTGCTCTTCGTTGTGGTGTGTGGGCTTCTCATTGTGGTGGCTTCTCTTGTTGCAGAGCATGGGCTCTAGGCGTGTCAGCTTCAGTTGTGACACACAGGCTCAGTAGTTGCGGCTCATGGGCTCTAGAGCACAGGCTCAGTAGTTGTGGCACGGGCTTAGTGGCTCCGCGGCATGTGGGATCTTCCCGGACCAGGGATCGAACGCGTGTCCCCTTCATTGGCAGGCAGATTCTCAACCACTGTGCCACCAGGGAAGTCCCGCCACTTATTAATTTTTAAATGTCATGTAAGTGTTTGAGAAGTCTTGACTACCAAGACAGAGCAGCATGGCACACGTGAAATAAAATGGTAATATAGCTGGCATGTATATCTTGTATTCTACGTGCCAAGCACTGTTCTGGGGCATTTTGTATGTGACAAACCCAGTGAGGTAGACAGTTTTCTGCATTTTCAGATGAGCAAATGTACATGCAGAAATACTAAGAGTCTTGCCTGCTGTCATATAACTAAGAGAACAGAACTAAAATTTTAACCTTGACAGTGTATTTCCTGTGTATTCTCTTAACCATTGATATTACCTCTTGATTCACGAGTTTTACACCTTATTATGCTATTTGGGCCAATTATTTATTTTCTTGAATTAATGTATTACTCTAGTACAGAAAATTTCACATAGCATTAAATGTATCTTTCTTTCTCAGATTTATCCCTTGATCAATGCTTTGACAGAAGGGAATAGTATGTTTCTATCTTTGACATATCACCTAGCTCATGATATTATCTGTCTGCCTGTCTATCTATTATCTATCATCTATTATCTAGCCATCTGTCTTTGTTGAGTAAAAAAGAACAAGATGTTGCTAGGGGTCAAGTAACTAAACACACAGTGAAAGAACTTCTGAAAAGGAAGGAATTATTTTTGATCCAAAGTGAAAAGCTTTTCTGAATAATTAAAATAATAGAACATCAGAAATGGTTAGCAATCAGTGATTTTTTTTTTAACGTGACACTCATCATTCTAAGTACTTTTTAGTCATCTTCTGAAGTAATGGGAAAAATCAGTCCATGGTTTTACATCCCAAATAATGCTCACCAAAAAAAGACAAATTCTACCCAATCTTAATGGTCAACTAGGTTTGTTTTCAATAAATCAATAAGCTAAAAATGTCATTCAAAGGACGAAATGCAACAATTTTTAATCTCATTCTCACTCAGCTAAACATTTTAAATTCCCCTTTGGTAAGCAAGATCTGAGGACTGGGGTTGCAGCCTGTTTGAATACAGAGAGAAGATGTCAATTATAATTTTGTTCATTTTCCGAAGGATGAACCTCGAGGTTAATAGAATCAAACTGAATAATGAAGGAGAACGTCCAGACACATTTTATTAAAAACACAAGACCTCTTAAAATTCAATTATATATGTTGTCAATAAAGAAGTTTAACTCAATTTTAATGACTCATCAAAATAGTGTAAAATGAATCATTCCAGGACTCCAAACTCATTATGGAATTATTCTGAAATCTGCTCTCTTTTAAAATTATGTTGGAAAACCCATCACTATACTTTAAGCTAGCATTAACCTTTCAAAAAACTAGTAAGTCAAAATTTTTGCAAAGTATCTGCCTCCTCATTTTAATTTTAATAATCCTTTAATAAAGATGTAGAAATATTATGGTTTCACTTATTTTCCTTTTTAATTGCAGATGCACAGTAGAGAGGTAGCATATTCACGGTTAGTGGCATGCAATCATCATATCTTACACACTTAGTTTTCCCAACTTTTCTCCATTTTCCACAACAATATTATTCTCCCACCCGTAGCTACCCATTTCTTTATGTAACGGTTATTCTTGTTACTAACCTACCAATGCTTTATTTACAGGTATAATTCCCTGCTACAAAAGTTATACTATCTCTGAATCACTCTGTGCTCCAGTGATGACTTTTCTTGCCTTCTGACCTTCACATATATTTTGATTCTGATTGGAAATATTTTTCCCACCTCTTGACCAAGTGGAACCCCTAATCCTCATTCGGGATTTAGTTAAGAGAACGCGTTTTTCTCAAGAAAGCATATTCTGAGGTCTAACATGGCCTTCTGTGTGATTCTCTATCTCAGTCAGATTATAACATTTTTATACAGAATCCAATTATTTCTGTATTTTGAATTCCTTGTACCCTCATCTGCTTCTATCACTAAGTTGTAAGGTGACTGAGCAGACGGCCTGACTACCAGCAGTCCGCAGATGCCCAGCACAGAATAGAGTTTTAGTAACATCTAATGAATAAAGAAATATTGTATCTGTGACACCTCTGCTATTGCTGTTTTCATCACATAAGGACCCTCTGTGACCTGAACCTCCTGCCCTGTTTAAAATAAGTAAACCTCAATTAACCTGCTTCATTTGGTTCCAGGTTAAAATAAACGATCAGAGCCTTCAAAAATATTTGGTAGTATCCAGTACCTAATGTATTTAACATTAAAAGAGCTATAACAATGATGTATTTTTTTAATTTATTTTATTGAGGTATAGTTGATTTACAATGTTGTGTTAATTTCTGCTGTACAGCGAAGTGACTCATTTATACATATGTGTGTTCTTTTTCATATTCTTTTCCATTACAGTTTATCACAGGATATTGAATATAGTTCCCTGTGCTATACAGTAGGACCTTGTTGTTATCCATTCTATATATAATAGTTTGCATCTGCTAATCCCAAACTCCCAATCCATCCCTCCCGCATCCCCTAAACAATGATATACTCTTGACAAAGAATTATTATAATAAGAGAAAGTGGTTATTTTCCCTTAAGATTTTTAGAACTTACAGTTTGTACCAATTATATTTTAATTTTATTTCTAAATGCCTTAATGGAAAAAACATGGATATCATGAACAACTATGAAACAATAAGCTTATGTATATAACATGGGAAATTTATTTTATTATAGGAGTATTATAAAAATAAATGTTTTGGTAGCTATTGCATTTGAAGCTCTCTTTGGGGCTAGTGGGAATAATGTTTCTTTTTTTAAAAAAATTTATAATTCAGAAGTTTCTTTTTAAAACTTCTTTTGAAATGTGTTTTCCTACTGACATTTCACCCTGACCATTAGCCTGGATTACAAATACACATTTTAAAATTCATATCAAGTGAATAATTATTGCTTTCTTTCTCCTTTAAAATAAACTTCCTCGGGCTTCCCTGGTGGCGCAGTGGTTGAGAGTCCGCCTGCCAATGCAGGGAACGCCGGTTCGTGCCCCGGTCCGGGAAGATCCCACATGCCGCGGAGCGGCTGGGCCCGTGAGCCGTGGCTGCTGAGCCTGCACGTCCAGAGCCCATGCTCCGCAGCGGGAGAGGCCACAACAGTGAGAGGCCTGCGTACCGCAAAAAATAAAAAACATAAACTTCCTCATGACAAACATGCACGTGTAAGGTTTGTCAGCCCCCTGCCATCGACCCTCCCCACCAGCTGCGGCCATTTTCAATTCTTCTAACAATTGTTTCCGGTTATTCCCGACATACCCGTAGCAAACCAATCAGGAACCCAACGAAGCTCAGTACTGTAGTAAAACTAGCTATTGCAAAAGACTTGTACTGCATTTTATATCACTAATGTTAGGAAGAAGGAAATCTGTAGTTGGAATGATTAGAAAATTGGTCCTTGGAGGACCCACCTTTATTTGCCAACATCCCTTTGTCCTCAGTGTTCAAATACTTCTGAGTTGGAATCCACTTGTAATTTAATAGCTTTGTGTCTTTCAGGATTTACATCAACTCTGTTCATCTCAGTGTCCTATGCAATTGAACTGCTACCCCCTCCCCGCCCCCAGCTGGCAAGGGTTTCATTACGGGAGACGAGAGGAAGTGAAATGACCAGCCCCGGGCTCAGCCGCCAGACGCTCGGGAGAGGCTGCTGCCACTCCTCTCCACCCACTCTCCTCAACCGATACAACACACACAGTCACCCCTGTCGAAACATACTTTGGTGAAGTTATGTAACAAAAGCTGAAATAAGAGAATAGTTTATGCAGTTTAGGATGGGTAGATGGAGAGAGGAAAAACAAAATTATGGAAAGAACTTGCAAGAGTCCCAGAAGGAAAGAGATGGCGGAATTCCTCCTTGAAATGGAGGAATTGAGAAGCATTTATTAAAGGGACAACATGCAAGAAAAATCAGCAAGAGATGGTAAAAAAAAAAACCACCAGGGTTAGCACAGGAAAAGAGTCGTTTCTTTCCAGTTTCTTCCCAGGTGTACAGTGAGGGCAGCTCCTGGCACCGTAGGGTCTCCAGCTGTAGGGGTCCTGGAGGATATCGGCCTTCATTAGAGGCCCCCCGTCCACCCTTCCTCATGCCCTGAGTGTGATCTGGGGGCACCTCCCCTTGCCTGGACGTCAGCACACACACGAGGGCCTGGCAGCCCCACTGACTCAGGCCAGAATAAGCAGCCCTGAGCCCCAGGCAGGGTCAAGAGCGGACTGTTGGTCCGGGGGCTGAAAGGGGAACACGGAGCACAAATTATGAGCACTGATCTCCATTTGGATTTTCTACAACTAGAGCAAAACACTAATGTCCAGAAGAGCCTGGTTCTTAACTTCCACACACACAAAAAAGAACGATGAAATCTGGACTCTTGTTCATTGCCTCTATTTCCCCAGGAGTTAGATCCTTCTTGTTCTTCTTTCTTATTAAAGGGTTGTTAGCGGTATCACTTGGCATGCAGTTGGAAAGAGTTCCTGGACCCAATTCCAGCATGTGGGTGGAGGCGTCCCCGCACCAACAAGCAATTCTCTGACGCCAGCCGGGAGTCTGAGAACCCACCCCAATTCTGAGACTCTCCACCTGTGGTCAGCGTTGGGTTCCACAGGGAAGGGGCTCAGTCCCACAAGACCCCCCCGCCCCCCAACTTGAGACTCCAGTAGAAAGCTCATGTTAACACCTGTGCTTCTGACCAACCAGCTACCAACTGGAGGTCTCCATGACCCCCTCCAATTCAGGATCGCAAGTCCAGGTTGCTACCTGCACTTCTGAACTGGCTGTAAATCAGAGGTTCCCACGACCCCCTCCTTGGGTTCTGTTAATTTGGTAGAGCGGCTCAGAGAACTCAGAAACATTGTACTCATGAGATTACCGGTTCATTATTAAAGGATATTAAAGCATATGAATCAACAGCCAGATGAAGAGATACACACGGTGAGGTCGTGCACAAAGGAGCTTCTGTCCTCTTGGAACTTGGGCCCTGGCTTGGTGGTACCAGGGAACTTTCTGGTCTCCTTACCTGGAAGCTGGTGGAAAAAAAGGAGCCAAAAAGCTGTCCTTGTGGGTTTTTACGGAGGCTTCACTACATAGTCATGATTGACTAATCAGGGACCAATGACAATCGATTCAACCCCCAGCCCCTCTCCCCTCCTCAGGTCAGCGGATGGGACTAAAAGTGCAAACACTCTAGTCACAGGTGGGTTCTCCTGCCAACCAGTCCCCACCCTTGGGTAGGAAAAGCATTTTCAGAAACTGAAGACCAGGGGCCAAATATGATCCCACTGCTCTTATTACACAGGAAATTCCAAGGTTTTGGGAGCTGTGAGCCAGGCACTATGGATGAAGACAAGCTATATGTATTTCTTATAAATCACAATAGCACAACAGTCATAGAGCAAAACTCCCCTGAACAACGTATGTGATTTAATTGTAATATCTGCAGATCCAGGACAGAGGAAGAACTCAGGAAATACTTATTCGATAAATTAATGAACATGTACAAAAATATTTATAATTAAATGCTGTAGGATCATCCAGCAGATCACATATATTACCTATGGTTAAGGTCATGTAGAATCCTATAGTTAGCCGGATTAAGACATGTGCATACGGTTAAGGTCATGGAGAATCCTATAGTTAGCCGGATTAAGACATGTGCAT
>NW_021703773.1:25325653-25341346 GCF_005190385.1 Monodon monoceros | reverse complement strand
TAAGGTCATGGAGAATCCTATAGTTAGCCGGATTAAGACATGTGCATCTAATACACTGTTGATGGCATTTGTTGTGCCCTCTTCCCATATTTCTGCCTCTCCCCAAATAAGAACAAACATCTTCCCGAGCGTGTACTCTGCCCCTTCCCCTGTAACTAACTCTTCCCTCCAGGAGAAGTGCTGACCTGCCTGGTCAGGGACGCGATACCCGCTGTCTGCACTTCACAGGCTTGAGGGTTTATAGTAGAGCCATGCACAGCCATCCTGCTTCCTTATTGAACAGAGGTCAGCGGTCTCCTTCCTGGCTTCCTTTTCCTGTTCCTGCCCAGTGGACAGGTAGCTCTCGTCCTGCTCTCTGTTCTCATTCCCTCAGGTGGCCTGGCCTCCCGTTCTGGCTAAATGGTCTGCGCTGGCCCCTTGCTGGGCCCCCCAAGCCAGCACTGAGCAGTGCAAGACTGGTAGGTGGCCTTCACATTACCGTGGTGACACCACGTCCAGATCAATGGCCACATGGGCAGATTCACAGGAAGAGAGCAAGGGTCCCCAGAACTCTAGACTTAGGCTGCATTTTCTAAACCAGCTGTTTATGGGGCATTGAAAAGGTGCCTTTGTTGCTAGCTCAATGATTGATAAAATGGGACTTTGTTATCAATTTAACTATGAATCTCAATGGATCTGCACATGAATTGGGACCCCAGCATAGAAGAGCAGTGAATGGAAAGCCCTGAATCTCTAACTGTGGATATCAAGGATTTACCATCAACCAGCTACTTAGCTTTTATCAAATCATGACTAGAGCTAAGAAATCTTTAACTTTTCTTCCAACTCTAAAATTCTGTGAATCTATGAATTATTAAAATGGGGAAAACTTCCGCCAAATGGACATGGAACACAAAGAATCTTAATTATTGTTGTTAGTTATTTGTGTTATTATAGGATAATTAATTATAATATTAAATTTCAAGAGCCTGATAGCTGACTTTAAATATTTTCAACAGTATTTTGAAACAACTTTTTGGTAGAATTTTACAGTCTTAGCTTTTAATCCATCACCAATGGTTGACTTTTCCCCAGATATTTTTATATTATCCCTATTAACATTCTGTCATGAACTAACACTTAATTAAAATATATAATCATGTTTTAGTTCCTTGGTTGTTCTCCTAAATTCCTTGCTATTTATGAATACATAGCAGAGCATAATATTTGCATCTTAATTAACTTTTTCATACTTAATAATCATTTGTTATTGCCTTTGTATCTGTTCACAAAAAATAGCTAATTCCCTAATCAATTAATGTGTACTCTTACTCCATGATTGCTTTAATTTCTCACTAAACTGAGAAAATATTTGCAAAGGCTTTCTTTTGCTAAATGTTTTTGGAAGATTATCACTCTGCTTCAGAAATGCTCACCATATTATGCAGCAAGATCCACTGATTTGCTTAAACTTTATGTTGTCTGGGGGGGATGGGGCCACATAAAATTCAGTGGGGTGCTAACCAAACCCCTTAGGTGATTTAATCCCTGCATCACTGTCCACAGTAGGGCCCTTTCATTTTATGATATGCCAAATCGATACTGCTCCCATATAAATTATAATCTATAGCTTTTCTGTTCTGGAGTCTTGGTCTTCAGGGCAGCTAGTGCCTCCTTTTCCTTAGTAATGAATCAATTCTGAAATGTTCCTAAAATATAATCCTGAGCAATTTGCCTCACTACTCAATGAAGAAGGTCACAGCGCTGTAGTCAATGAAAACATCCAGCTTGACTGGTCCATACTCAGGCTCTAGAACATTTTTTAAAGGCTGTTTGGAACACTCACTTAGAAAAACACAGTTTGATAAAGAGACATTGTCTCATTTAACTTTCAAAATATTAGAATTATAACTTTATACAAATATAAGATAAACCCATGAAAAGATTTTATTAAACTCATTAATTAATGAGTGAACCAGTGAGGTGTTCAAATTAATTCAAACACTGTTTTGGAGAAGGTGTATGTAGGGACCGGTTAATAAAGGAAGATTAGGGTAAGATTTTTTGAGTTAGATACGGAACTGGTTAATGAGAAACAGGACAATCAAACATCACCATTCAGTTATCTTCTCTATTATACAGAAATTATTTGTATCTCCACAATGTAAGTTCATTTCTATCCCTACGAAGTTAAAATAGCCCGTTCAATAAAAAATTAAAGGTTCAAGCCAATTACTGCCTTTTTCAAGTATCAGATGATTTTTATAACAAAGGCTTTTTAACAAGTAATAAGAAAAAATGTATATTAACAATGGAGATGGTGGGAACCTGGATGAAGCAGGGAGTGCATGACAGATCCAGTGGGGCTTCCTGTTCTTGGCTAAAGCTTTCTTGTACCTTGTGGATACATAGTCCCAGCGCAATCTGAGTCTCTTATTTTTTTTAAATAAAAATCTAGAAAACAGAAGTTTTTTGCAAGAAAACCCTTGATTTGTAAAAGGTAAGCAGACCGGAAAAAACCAAAATGAAACAAAATTAAAAAACCGTCTCTTTGGGTACAAGTTTTTATCTCCTAAGCTGCTCAGGATGAATCTACCCTGGAGGAAACTGCTCTTGGATGTGAAACCTGCAGTCAACTCTGGACACGGACATCGTTTGCACAGTTTGCCTACTTAGCTGTTGTTAGTTTCCCCAAAGGCAACTTACACATTTACTATGTTTACCTCCAGGCTGGAGGGCCCCGGGGTTCACCCCCTGAAACTTAAATGCTCTAAGCTTACAGTCAAAGACCTAAAGCTGTCCTTCCTCGACTCTCTGGGTTTCCAGACACTAGGAAAAATACTGATCTCCAATGTTGGGGAAAAAAATATTAATCCCTGTTACTGGTTGAAAAGCACTGTCTTTCTTTTGTATAAAGGAGGAGTTTGGGATATTTCAGAATTGACAGATCAAATTTAGAGCTCACGTCTCACAACAGAGTAGAGATTCTGACCAAAAGTTGAAAGTAATGTTGACCTAAAACAAATCGACTGGCAGCTATGTCTCCAGCAATGATGCATTTACTCGGGATCAGCAGAGAATTCCTATTTGGGGTCTGCAGTCATGGGAGGCTTGTGCAAGTCCCTGCACAGCAAGGAAGGAGAAGGCTTTTGCAGAGGGGAAAAGGCCGGTGGGAGGGCTGCCCTAAACAAAGGGTCAGTGTCTCTTCATGGGCGAGTCCTTGCCAGGAAAGAAGCAAGTCTATCTTCTTCCCGTTGGGCTCCGTTTTCCTTACGAGAATGAGAGCGCCCCTTGTGGCCCCGACTCTATTTAACTGAGGGTCATGATCCTTGATCTTTTACAGTAACAACAACTCTTAGTAAACCTGTTTCTAGACGCCATGGTGACTATGGGACAGACTGGTGAGGGTAGAGAATCTGGCTCCTGGTATACAACTCCTTCTCCTCGTGCAGCACAAGGGAACTTCGTAACTGGAGAGAGGCTGGCATCTGGGGAAGATGCAGCCTTGGAACAAGGGCAGGGGCTGCAGGCCAGGCCACTAAGTGTAGTGTAGCCAACAGCCAGCAGGCATGTCCTTGTTAGGACATCATGCAAAGTCTCCCCAGCAGGATGACCTGGGTTCTCTGCTGAAGCCCGGCTCCTGCAAGGAGCTTACCCTCTTTGGGAAGCCGAGGCTCCCTATCTCTCCCCTCCTGTTTAGTTCAGGTAACCTGAGCCACGTAGGACGTTCATAGTGCTGTGTGAGCACTACCACGTGTGGCACCCTCACCCCCACCCCCGTCAACATCCCCAGCAGGGTCACTTCCTCTACCCCAACCCATCACAGCTGGGCCGTGACACAGCCCGCCTACAAGGGATCCGAATGCATAAATGAAACAGTAACCGACAAATCGCACATCTTCCCACAGGGTCTTCTCCAACATTACAAGTGTTCTTAAAGCAATCGTGATAAAATCGTGCCGCCTTGCAGCCTCAAGCACTCCACCTTCTCCACTGTTTCAGCCACTCTACGTATATTTTTAAATTCCAAGATAATTTGATAAGTATTAGATTATTCAGTGACATTAAATATGAGAAACTGTTGCAGATAGGTGACTCCCACAAGTGTTTTTTCATTTATACACTGATATTTATTGAATACTTAATTTGTGCCAAACACAGTACTTGCTGTCAGGGTTCAGGGGCTCCTAAAGGACAGAACTCGTGCCCTCACAGAAGTCACCTCTAGCGGGAAAGGCAAGCAAAGGACAAAGCATGTAAGTTGAGTTGGTGAGTATTCTTGCTCTGAGACTTACTCACTCACTGGGCTATCAGACATCCTCAGACTGACCTTCAATTTGTTTCTCATTCTCTCAATGTTGGGTTCACAGATCATCGTCTTCCCCTTTTCTCAACAATCTTGGCCAGATTTCCAGTTTTCAGTAGGCTCAGGAAACACCAATCTGTCTTCCATTAAATCAGAGTAACCCATAAGGAGCGAATGATACAACAGCACTTTCTCCACATGGCCAGCCTGGGGCAGGGCTCCTTTGTCCTCCCAACCAAGAGGGCCCTTTAAAGCTGCACCTGCTGGTGGCTTTTAGACTCCCCAGTCCTCAACCCTCACACCACGTCGTCTCCTTCCACTTCTCCACTTCCTGCCTCTCCAGGGAAGGCCCCATCTCCGTGAGTTTTGTTTCTAAGTTCTGGTAACTTCTTTACTGCAACCCCCTAGGAGAGCTTATTAAATGTCACCGTCACATTTAACTCTGTAATCTCCCTCAGAGCCCAGGAGCTCTCCACAATCTTCATATTCTCACACACCTTACTGGGCTGTCCTTCCCAAAATTTCCATTTTCATTCTTCACTGGTCAATGAACATAAACTCAATTGCTAACCAGTAGTTAAGAGTAGATATCATATCTTGCCATTGCAATGCTTGAGATGTTAACAGTTCACCAATAGTAACAGTTAACCAATAGTTAAGAGTAGATATTATGTCTTGCCATTGCGCTAATCACAGGTTAGTTGATTAGTAATGCCCGGCACATTACAAAATTAAGTTTAAAAAGGACTATAAACTCAGTTGCTCACCTATCAAATGGGAATACAAATCTCTACTTCAAAGGGTTATTATAAAACTTAAATTAGATAATTCAGAGTTTTCCAATCAGTGTGCCGCCGTCCACCCGTATGTCTCCCCCAGTGATCCCATCAGGGACCCACTCCCCACCCCTGTGTCTCGAAGCCTTTCCCAGTGTCCTCTAAGAATATCATATTCCATGTGATGTAAGAAAAAAACAGGCAGGAGGCACTGCTGTGTACAAAAGTCTTGGTGACTGTGCAACACCAAATGCAGTTGTTGGATTAAGCTGTGTGCTAAGTTGGTGGAAAGTGTGGAAAGAGGGAAGGGATTTAATAACTGAGCGATCTGAGCAATGCCATGGCTCAGTTCCTAGGGGGTCAGTGGGAAGTCACAGCCTAGTAAGGGTCCCTTTTCCTTGTCATAGTTGAGCCTGGGACCTGCTGACACCTGCCCTAGTCCTGGGTCACCTGTCCAGTCCTGTGTCATGCCTCCTGTCCTCTACTGTTGAAGGTCATAAAAGAGTCTGGCTGCCTACCATTCTCCTACCTGTTATGGGACATTGACATCATTTCTCCAGTTTCTGGCCCCTGAAAAGAACCATATTTCACCCCCAGCTTTAAGACTTTCCTGGGATGCTTCTGAATATAACACAGTGATCGGAGGAGCCTTGACTACGATTCCTCAAGATCCCTGGATTTCTCTAAACTGAATGTAGGTGAGACCTCGTTTACTAAAGTCTCCTTGCTCTTTGTAGGTCCCATCTCTCATATGTCCCTTCATTCAGGACATCAGAAAAAGGAATTGCCAGCTAGAGAATCAATATCACACTCTCACAGCACCCTTCTCGACGCACAACAGAAATCAACCACAACGGATGTAAGCTCCTAACCAGCTCCATGAACTGACGCACTAGATTCATCGATGCTCACCTGAGCCCAGTGTGGACCCCTCTCGACTTCTCCGAACTTGCCTCAGTGCCCACTGAGGCTGTGGACTGTGCCCACTGAAGCTCTGAACCTTCCTCCACCTTCTCAGCTGGCCTTCCTCTCTCTAAGGGACTCCGCCGCCCTGCGACGCTCCCTGGGCTCCTTCTCTCGTCTCCTCACTGTCCTGGGCTTGACAATAGTCTTCTTGCTTCTTACTGCTGTTTTTAGACCTGTTCCTCCACCCTCTCCAATTTACCACAAGTTAATAGAAAAATGAAAATGTCATCGTTATGCATTTCACCATTTCCTTCTAAGTGGCCACTGTTGAGGTTGTATGCAGTTACTTAAATGAGGAGGAGATGGATTCGCGATTAACAAGATTTCGTTGTAAGCCTTGTGAGGCTTTTCATGATGTTTCTTCCAAAAAGTAGTCTTCCTCATTTATTCTCCTTAGCACGTGTTCTCTCCCCTTTAAATAGCTCCCTTTCATATCGCTCCTGATAAACCCTTGATTTATGTCCAAACGCTTTAAAAGGCGCCACCGCTCATTTATTGAACAGGTCTTCGTGTCAGCCGGAGCTGTAGGAGTGCTGGGGGTGCAGCAGTCTGGGCACAAGTGAAATGGGTTGAATGCTTTCCAGGTCCTCGTTTGGGTGCTTTGCTTATGTTTGCGGGACAAGAATGGTTTCTCTCTTTATGATTCTTCCCTCTGGAAGCTGCCCCTGCCCTTCCCACACAGGGGGATGGGCTGACCCTGTCACCGCCCACCTCCTGCACCACATCCCGCCCCCTCACCCCTGCCCCACCCGTCCCGGGAGAGCACAGGGTGGAAGCAAGGTGCCACCCTACCCACCAGGCTTTCTGAGACCTTCCTGACACAGCTAGCTTATCATTTCTCCCTTTCTCTGGGATGGACTGCGGGCTGAAAGTTCAATACATCTTGGAAATCTGTCTCATCATCCTCAGTCCCGGGAGTTGATGCCACACAGAGGGCGGGGCCAGGGACTGGCACTGCCAACAGCTGGGGGCTTGTAGAGACCAGGAATTCAGCCCCTCCCTACACCTGGCATGTCAGCTGCACGTTAACGAGATGTCCAGCTAATGTGTGGACTCGTTGAAGTTTGAGAAGCACTGATCTCAGGAGGTCAAGAGACAACAAACACACAAACAAATAGCAGACTCTGTTGGTGTCATTTTTGCTCTGGATTCACCCATTTCAATGTGAGTGGATCCTCCAGTTAGATCAACTGACAAACTGCCTTCCTCAAATAACAGTGTTTGATCACTGTTTTTTGTCTTGTGAATCAAAGTGTCCTCATTCCCCAACAGACCAGCTCATTTCATCGTCATAACAAAATGAAGACAGACATCATCTCCCCATTTAATACAAAAGCAAACTCAACAGCAGGGAGGAAACCTAACCTGCACAGTCACACCTCTGACATGTGTCACCACAGGATTCAAACGAAGGCTGACCAATGATTCCAAACCTCTTCTTTCTACCCGCCCAGTCTGTGAAATGAGTGAGACCCAGTTTTCCCCATCAGGAAAATCATGGGGTACCGAGGGGTCCAGCAGTCATCCTGGGTATGGCAGCCTCAGCACAGGGACGAGCCCCCCCAGTGCTCAGGGTCGGAGCACCCACCATGCAGTGTGTCCTACTGCGTCAGAAGTTGTAGCTCCAGAGGGGTGTTCCATCTGAAGCCAATAGATTTGATTGGATCTAAACATATAAAACATATATCTGCCACCCCTTTTGTATGTTAGAGTCCCTTAACCAAAGCAGAGAGTAAGGGGCAGTTCATTTTCTAACACAGATTCTGTAAAAGGAGAAAGAGTCAATTTGATCGCATTTGCAGACTGAAGTCACTGCCATTTGCTGGGTTTAACCTTTTAGAACCATTCATCCTATAAAACCTGCACAGCAGAAATAAAGAACACCTTCAAATGTAAAACTTCTAAGCATTTACATTGTTATAAATTTACCTTTCAATGAGCTTTTTTTTAAAACAGATCATATCTACTTGAAGTTTCCCTTTCGTTTAGTAAAAAAGGCTGAAAAAGTTAACATAGGTAAAAAGTTAAACTTAGTTAAACTTAGTTTAAACTTTTTAAACTTAGTTTAAAGTTAACTTAGATAAAAAGTTAACTAAGGTTATGAACAAGGTTAATTTGGTCAGCCTTGCTTTGAATGATTTTTTATTGTCCAGAATTTATTTTATTGGATATTTTTAAAAAAGAAATTCACTAGGAATTTCAGCCACAAAAATCTCTTTAGGTTGCTGTACACATTTAATGTGGATTTTTCTTTTTTTTTTTTCCCCAAATGAATGATTAAACCGACTAAGGAAATCCCCACCCATCTTATTTCAATGTGTATTTTTAAAAACTAACATTTGCTCCCCAACGGGGCTGCGGTATGAATCTGTATCCCAATGGCTACTTACAAGTGTACTAACTTCTTCCATCCAAATGTCCTACCAACTCTACTCTTCCTCAGGACCTCGGTTGGCTTCCTCCCAAATCAAAGAGAACAAAACATCTCCCCACAGTTTGCCACCCTCCGCTGACCTGCGTGCCCCCAAGTGCTCCTGTGCCTGGAAAACCAGCCAGGAGCTCATGAAGTTACCTGCTGATCTTAGATTCTTTCTTCAACCCATTGCATCTGCCCACACTAGCTCTTCTCCATAAGGTGACAACACAGTCCCACATGCCATGTCTTATGTTACACTTTGTCTTCTTCTGATTTGATCTCCCTGTGGTATCCTCCATTGCTGTCCAGTCCCTCATTCAGGATTCTCTCCTTCCTCAGTTTCCATGGCAACACTCTCTCTGTGCATCCTCTCCTTCTTTCTGGCCTCCTCTTCATTTCTGATGCTGCCGCCCTTCTGGAGCCCAGGCAGGAACTTGACTCCTCCCCCAAGTTCTTCCCCACTCTTCCTCTCCTCCCTGTTCCCTTCTTTTCCATCCCACTCCTCATGATAATCTTCTCTCATCTGATAGGGCTGCCTCGTAAAATAAAGGACACCCAATTAATTGGCAATTTACACTAAATGTCAAATACTTTCTAGCGTAAGTATGTCACAAATATTTCATGGGACATAGAAATACTAAAAAAATGTTTTCTATCTGCAATTTTCATTTAACTGGGTATCTGGTATTTTATTTGCTAAATCTTGTTTATAAACTAAATCCTATTATTGGAGGATAAAGTAATTCCATACATATGGAATCCCATAGCTTCCATGAACACCTGTCTCTGAAATCTGTGTTTCCAACCTGGAGTTTTCCAATGAGCAGCTTCACCTGGATGTGCTGACTGTCCCCAATACAAGCCCTCTTTCTGCCCTACCTTTGTTAGCATACTTTCACACTTTCCCAAACACCACTCACCCCGCATTCTTAGCCTCCCCCGGCCCTGCACACTCTGTGTCCTACATGTCAACACTAAGACACACGTCTTCTTCACCTTCAACCATTCCCCCACTGCTGCCGAAGTGAAGGCTTCAGAACCTGCTTCCTGGAGCAGAGTCTCACCATAACTGGCCTCCTTCCTGCCGGCCCTTCCCCTACCCAAGGCCCGAATGAAGAGCAGCTGTCCAGCCCCACACTGACCTTCCTCGATGGTCCTCGTCATGTTCAGCGTTAAGGTAACTGACTGTGCAGGGCAAAAAGGCACCACATTCAGCCTCCCTCTCCCTCTCGAAGAACGTGTCTTACCATTCCAACTCCAGCCACAAAAAGTATCTTGAGGGCTTCCCTGGTGGCACAGTGTTTAAGAATCTGCCTGCCAATGCAGGGGACACGGGTTCGAGCCCTGGTCCGGGAAGATCCCAAATGCCACAGAGCAACTAAGCCTGTGCACCACAACTACTGAACCTGTGCTCTAGAGCCTGTGAACCACAACTACTGAGCCCGCGTGCCACAGCTACTGAAGCCTGCGTGCCTAGAGCCCATGCTCTGCAACCAGAGAAGCCACCGCAGTGAGAAGCCCACGCACCGCAACGAAGAGTAGCCCCCGCTCGCCGCAACTAGAGAAAGCCCATGCGCAGTGACAAAGACCCAAGGCAGCCAAAAATAAATTAATTAAAAAAAAATCTTGAGCTGCCCCAAAACACAATGATGCTCTTGTACACATTTCACCATTTTCCAGAGCTTTTCCTTGTGCCTAGATTGTCCAGCCCAATTTCTTCCAGGCAAACATATACTTGTTCTTGAATTTTGCTAGTTTTAGGTATTTGTCATATTGACTAGTCCTCCTACATTTGGAGGAATTTTCTGAATCACAAGTCCTGTCTCAAAAAGGACTCCTTTGCAGATGGGATTCCTGTGTGTGATCCAGACTCTCACATGAGTCAGATTTAGTCAATGGAATTGGAAGAGGAGCCACTAGTGTAAACCCTCTGTGTGTTTGAGACATTATGTATTATGAGGTCTAGTTTTGCTTTTTGTTTTTTACACAGAGGTGAGCCTCCATTCACTTAAACTGAGTTTCCTTCAACTCTCTCTCTGCTTCTAATCCTTCAAGTTTGGTTTGCTCACCCACAAAATTTAGCTTAGGTAAGTCTGCCCTTCTCACTACATACCTGGCTAAAGGCACTGACATCTCAAGGCTGCTTTTCTACCTGTTCATCTTCTTCCATCTTGCCCAGCCACTATGCAACTTCCCCACCACGGCCAAGGGGGTCTTCTGTAAACATAAATCAGGATATCATTCTGCCCAGATCCCTTCGATAGTTTCCCTGCACTCAGCACACTGCCCACGCTTGTGACGCAGCAAGGCAGAAGGGCTGCTGGCTCAGGAGTACCCCAGGACCACCTAGACTTAACTCCGACCCCACCACAGCTGTGTGACTTCGGGAAAGTTAGTTGAAATGACTGGGAGTCGATGTTTTCATCTGTGTAACTCGGCTAACAACACCACAGTCTCCTAAAACTCTTGCGATGAATAAATGAGCTAGTCCGTGCAGAAGCAGTTAGAATGGTAGCTTGAGCTTAGAGAGCTGTAAAGTCAGCTTTATCGTCACGTGGACAGCCTTCACGCTAAGTGGCCTCTCTCCTGTGTCCTGTATCCTGCCCCATACCTTACTCCTCGCTCCTAAGCCCTCAGCCACACTAGCGTTACTCTGAGTCCTAAATGAACCAAGCGTGTTTGGCAATTCTTCACTTCCTATCTCTTCTCCCTTGCGACACTCCCCCTTCTGCTCTTGCAGCAGAAAGCTCCTCACTCTTCGGGAATAAGCTTAAATATCCTCCCAACAGGGAGGCTTTCCCTGGTCACCACATGCAACGGAGACCCCACCACCCCTGTCCTGTTTATCTCTTTTGTATAAACTCTAAAAATACATTTTTTAAAAATCCATGTGTTTTTTGTCTATTCTTATCTCTTCCCAGGAGAATCCAAGCTCCTGAAGGCAAGAGCAGAGGTGAGCTGACTGCTAAACTGGGGGGAATTTGGTGAGCCCGTTCATTGTTAAGCACAGTCAATGCTGAAAAGTATGTCATAAACGTAAAATTAAACAAGCCGTATTAAAGCCAAATGTAATAAATACTCAGAATGCACCCCTTCCTAATTATTTTACTATTATCTATGCTCTGGAGACCAGAGGGCGATGGCATCTGTCTGATGTCTACACAAATCTGTTACTGCACAGCCTCTTGCCAACTCCATGGGTGGTAGTGTCACCTTGATAGCTTGAAATTGGCCACCGTGGGAGTATTAGCATCACAGAACCAGCAAACACTGCAGTCAGGTCTTTGTGTATTATTTTGTTGTTTGACTAGAATTAGGAATGTGGTGGAAAATGTTAACCATGAAGATTAGATTTAAAATGTGTTATGTCTATAGCTGTTACATAGTGAAAAACACACAAAAAGTCATGGCCTTGTTCTCCCAGTATCCAAAAATTATTATCCAATATCACCTAGGAGCTGCTATGGCATTGGCAAAGTTCTGACACAAGTCATCATGGTTCAATTTTATCTTACTTTTTAATAGAAGAGAAAATATCTTTCAGCTTTTGTATCAAAGGTACTCTTGTTTGTCAACTGCAACCATGGATACTATGCATACAAAAATCAACTATACACACACACACACACACACACACACACACACATAGACGTACATACACACACATGCATTTTCCCCTGGACAGCAGGTATTCAACGTTAGTTGGTGCAGGACTGGCAGGGTATTGTCGACTTTTTTATTGATCTCCTTATTGCCGAGAATAGTACTGGGTATATTGCTTGAATGTAATTAATGTTTGCTAAATAAGTGATTGAAATGTGTGACATAAGTTGGCTGCATCAAGTACATTTTGACCAAATTTAGGCATTTAACATTGCTCAAGGAACATGAAATTCTCATCACAAACGCATTTATCATTTCCAAATTTCTTTTCTGGAAACCCCAAAAGTCCCTATCTCAAAAATTTTTAAATTACATGCTTTTGATAAGCTTTAAACATCTTATGTTCTAGACAATGATGCACCCTCTTTAAATTATATGTACCCTCGCCTGACAATTAGGAGTCATTACATCTTTTTCATAAACGTAGGTGACTCTATCTTTTTTCTTTATGTACCAACCAGTAATATATTTATCCTTTATATTAGAAAACATCATCTTTTTTTGAATTCAAAATTAATAAATATTTATTTCACTTTTTCAAAATGCGTGTGGTCCTTTTCTCTCCATATTAAAATGGATTCTACTTCCTGCCTAGGAGGACACATCAGTGTCAAGGACTGTGAAGGTCTGTGACTTTACCTAACTTGTAGGTTGATGAGACACGTCCTCTTGCCACAGTTTCAAGTATCCCGGTAGAAGACATGAAAGCCCCGGGGTCAGAGACAAAGGACGGTGTATTTCTCAGAGCAAGAGAACTGGGCAGGGTGTCAGCATTCTGTGTGACCGCTTTGAGCCCCAGTTCCCACAGGCAGACAGAGAGTGGGCCAGGTGACGCCTATGTGCGCAGCAGGCTGCATTACGGGGAGAAACCGGGCCTTAGGGGATGGGGATCTTTTATAATGGGCAGTAAGTGTGCCTGCTCTTTGCTCCCAAGGGAGATGCTATGTCTCTCTTCTAACACTACTCACTATACAAACACCCTTACAAAGACAATCCAGAATTAGGAGCTGCCAGTGCCTCTCTTTCAATGGTGCAGAATGTAAGGAAGCCATGGAGAATCATCTTCCAGCAAGTACAGCCCTCGAGATTGCAAATGATTGAAAGATAACAAGATAACTGGAACAAGATAAAGCAAAACTGGAGCTTACTCCTTTATGTAACTGGGGACTAGGGGGTGATTCTGGGTACAGGCCTTGCTTTTTGATCAATAAAATCACATAATAATCTAAGGGCATCTCTCGCTCTCTCTCTCTGTATTTAAATTCTCCCTATTTGTGTGTGTTGGACTTATTCACTCCTTATTCAGATCAGTTTCCACCTGTGGCCAAGTATAGATGGATATAGATCTCTGTCGTTCTGCCTAGTGATCTCAGAGGACATGGGCTTCTTTTTCCCTCTGCCCATATGTTAGTTTCAGATCCATGGCCCTGCCTGCTGTACCAATGGGAGGTTATGACCATGACTGACCAGGCCTATGAAATGCCATTACCCTGGTCTCCTGCGTAAGGATCTAATTCAATAAAAAGGAAAAAGATATGAGAAAAATTTTATGTTCCAGAGTCCATTTATAGTCCATTTATTTATAGGGGAATTCCTTCTCATTTGAAACATAGTAGTTTGTTAAGAGCTACTCTAAGTAGATATTTCCATAGTGAAAACTTCTAAAGAGGAAGGGTACCAAACCATTACAGTAATAATAGTAGGTTCATTTATTTAGTTCAGTATATTTTAGGCAGGAACATGATCCAAGAAACGTGCTGGGTGCTGGAAAAAATAATAAATAAAATTGCTCATGACCCTCTGTTGCTACTTTCAAGGAAATATCAGTCAAATTTTCCCCTATTATCTAAAATAATGTGATGTTTTAAATGTTTGACATTTGTGGATATGCTGCAGTACCATTTTTTTTCTTGGTGTTTTAAAGTCTTGCTGTTCCTTGTTCTTGCTTTTTATTTGTATAAGTGATTTTCATTTCTAGCTTTTTTGAATGCTTTAATGTTTAACTGCCCTTGTTATTTACATTTAAGTATTGGTTTGGTTTGCTCGGATTGGTTGTCAGCACAAGCCTGGAACAACCTTCTACCAAGTGACTTTGTGCCCTTTAAGCAGGACTAAGGATTTTTTCTTCTTCTTCTCCTTTTTTAAATTTTCGCTCTCTCTCTTCAGCTCTGTCTGTGTCTGTATCTTCTTCTCTCTCAAAAACACACATACAGAGACATACACACAAATGCACCAAATAATTTGCACATACTGAATACACACCTCTGATTCACGTTCTGAGAAACCACTTACTCTTTTAAATGAGGAGTTTTCTTATTAATCTTTTGGCATAAAATCATCCTTTTCATTCTTAACTCTTCTTACATTGACTATAAGTGTTCCAATTATCTCTATTATGTCTATTCATAAAATAGTATAAGAATTCATTTTACAATTAGTACAAAATCTGTTCATTTTGTTGGATTACCTAACATATAAATACACTTATCTATCTAATTTCTGGGTAGAAAGACATTTATTAAACATTGTTTACACTGAGAAACAGTTATCAGAGATTACAGAAGAAATCTGCCAGCCAAGTAGATGTTCAAAAACGCTCATTTTCTCCATATTTTGAGTTTAAGTCTGGGAAAATGTTCACCAGACTTAAAATCTAGATGTCCTGTCTGACAGTCCACAATGGACTGAATGTTTGTGTCCCTCAAAATTCATGTAACTTAACCCCAAGGTGATGGTATTTGGAGGTGGGGCTCTGGGGAGATGATTAGGTCATGAGGGTAGAGCCCCCATGCATGGAATTTGCACTCTTATGAGAACCTAGCAGCCCTGTCTCTACCATGTGAAGATGCAGCAAGAAGATAGCCCTCTGTGAACCGGGAAGAGGGCCCTCACCAGAACCATGCTGACGCCCTGATCTCAGACTTCAGCCTCCAGACTGCGATCAGTGAATGTGATTGGTGAAGCGCCCCTGTCTATGGTGCTCTGTTTAAGCAGCCTGAGCAAAGACACTGTCCACCTTACGATTCCATCACCCCTTTCTGTTTATCTCACATAACCCAACCTGCTCCTTCTCAGATGGATGTCCAAATTTTAGGTTACTCTAAATTTGAGGTTCTATTCCTTTCTTTTAAACCAAATTGCCATGGAACAAAGTATGGATCAAAAGGCTCTGTTAATTCTTTTAACTATTGTTCCAATTAACCTAAATCATATTTATAACATTTAACATGCTATTTTCCTACTGTTGGATAAAGACGATTTACAATAAATGCCTATTGATGTTTTTTAACTTCTAACCTCAGAGTCTTTAAAATGATCTCTTACTTCTGCTGGTAATTTTTACATCCATATGCAATCGTAAATGGTTTGGATGCAGAGGAATGCAGCCCCTATATTCAAGAGGCAGATACATTTGCCTGATGCTTCTCAAAAAGCTATTGATTTCCACTTATGTCTTCTTTATCCATTTTTCATTGTTCAGCAGAATAAAATGATAAACACATAGATCTTTTTTAACCAGACAGTTTAGTACTATAAGTACACACACACACACACACACACACACACACACACACACACACACACAC